>NW_024091321.1:0-10000 GCF_014356525.2 Nilaparvata lugens | reverse complement strand
TGTCACCTCTGGACGGCACCCTGTACATCTCGGATCCGGAGTCGCACCAGATACTGCGCGTGCGCAATGCGAACGACTTTTCTGATCCGGAGCACAACTGGGAGTCGGCCGTCGGTTCCGGAGAGCGCTGTCTGCCCGGCGATGAGGCGCACTGCGGCGATGGAGCACTAGCAAGGGATGCAAAGCTCGCTTATCCTAAAGGTTATCATTCAAATTATTATACTGTATGTTTTTTTATTGATGTAATTAATTTATTTCATAGTGATGTATCTTATGTGTGTGTGTGTGTGAATAAATTCAAATTTGAATTTAAATTGATTAATCAAATAATTACTTCGAATACCACTTATTTTTCTTCTTTCCCTCCTTCTCCTCCTCTTCCTCTTCCTTCTCCTCCTACTCCTCCTCCTTCATCTGGTATTTCTTCTTTATTCTTCTTCCTGTTCCAATTCTTCATCTTCTTCTCCTACTGTTCTAATTTCTTTTTCCTCATCTTTCCTACTATTTTGTTTTTTGATTTTATTCTACTACTTTGTTTCCACGTTCTTCCTCTTCCCTCCTTCTCTTCACCTCCTACTTCCTCCTCTTCTTCTTCTTTATTTTCCTATCCCAATTCTTCTTCTTCTACTACTACTGAAACTACTTAATATTTTTTCTGTCTCTTATTCTGCTACTACTTCGTCCTCTTCTTCTTATTCTTCTCCTACTACTTCTTCGTTTTTATCTTCTTCTTCTTCCGCTACTCGTTCTCCTTTTCTTCTTCCCTTCCTTTTTTCTCTTCTCCTTTTTCTTCTTTTCCTTTTCCTTTTCCTTCATCATTCTCCAGCTATTCCTACTCCTTCTCCTCCTCCTCCTCATCCTCTTCTCCCCCTTCTTCCTCTTCTTATTTATTTTCCTTTTCCAATCCTTCACCCACTACTTCTTCATCTTTTTTCTTTCTCCTACTTCGTTTTCTTTTCTTATTCTTCTTCTCCTTCTTCCACTACTCGTTCTCCTCTTCTTCTTCTTCTGTCCTTTTCCTTCTCTTCTTCTTCGTCGTCGTCTTCTTCTTGTCCTTCTCCTCCATCTTCTGGCTTCTTCTTGTCTTCTTGTTTTAGTAGATTATCATATTTTCACATAGTCCAAAACGTTTTGACAACAGTGTATTGTTGGATAAGGATAGAGCTGTTTTGTCTAATTACGGACAAGGATAACAAACAGGTGCGAAGTTCATAACCTAAATAACGTCTCACTTTTTTCTTCCAGAACTCATTCAATCAAGTGTTTAATCAGTTAATGAACGTAAATTTAACTATTCTACTATTTTTTGACACATCTCACTATTCCGGCCAGGATTGCTGAGACAACTAAGGCACCCTTGCACCCTCAGTCTACAGTACACTACCTGTCGCGGGCTCTAATCCCGCCGGTAGGCATGGACGTTTGATCATCTTATCAAAGTACTCTCTCACTTCTCATCACCCACGCATAAGCAAAAAAGCTTCATCGTCTTGAAGATGATGTGTGCATCATCCGCAATAAAAATATAGAAATCAGAAACTTACAGCTGATGATTTGTGAGCACACACGAAAGCATGCTCCTGTAAAACATTAATTTTTATTTAAATAAAGTGAATTTTTGACAACATTTCAAGTCTCTTCAATTATAAAAATCTTCCAATTTACTAACTTATTTGAAATAAATGTTTCAGGAGTGGCAGTGTCAGGTGAAAGTCCTGTACTTCGCTGACGGCACCAACATCCGTATGGTGGATCGAGATGGCATTGTGACAACGGTGATTGGCAACCATATGCACAAGTCTCATTGGCTGCCGATTCCCTGCGAGGGAACACTCAACATAGAGGAGGTGCACCTCCGTTGGCCGACAGATCTTGCCATCAATCCACTGGATAATTCGCTGCATATTGTCGACGATCACATGATTCTGCAGCTTACGCCTGATGGACGTGTTAAGGTGAGTTATTGCTCTGTATTTGTCTATTCTATTCTCTCTGCATACGTCTGTCCATTGCTGTGTGTATTGGTCATGTTAGATTATCGGTGATAATCTAATAAACAGTTATATACAGTGTTGGAGAAATCTTAATTTTTGTAGATCAATCTTGTACACTTCCAAATTTCATTTTATTTTCCTAATGATGTTTATTTTCTGATGTTGCTTTCCATGACGAGACACTATATAACTTTGTTGTAGTTCAGACACTGTGTTACTTGTGTTTATACAAGAACTTGTTACTTGTGTTTATACAAGAACTTGTTACTTGTGTTTATACAAGAACTTGTTACTTGTGTTTATACAAGAACTTGTTACTTGTATTTATACAAGAAACACTGTGTCTGAACTACAACAAAGTTTATTTTCTGAGCATACAATTACATATCATAAATAGATTATCATAATTATGTAAATAGTAATGTTGGTTGTCATCTTTCCAATTTCACTCAAGTAGTGACAGTAAATAGAGTACTCAAATGGATTAGCCTATTAGATTCAATAAATGAAATTTAATTCAAGTGTCATATGGATCAAGAAGCAGGCTTCAGTAAACATTGGATGTGAAACGATTCAACTTGACGGTTTCTAGGACACTTTTAAATCTAATGGACACAACAAGTTTCATTATATTAAATATATTTATTTATTCATTTGTTTATCATTACAATCAACTTAAGGACAAATAAACAGATTACAATACTTCTTTTCATCCCAATTCATAGAATAAATTGTCCAAATAAAGGTTATGTGCGACTTTCCAATTCTTCACTAATTTTCACATTGAACAAAACACAAACACTTGAAACAATTAATTTGGAATTAAATGAACTGGAAATGTTTATTGTAATCTGTCTTACCCAAAAAAATTACCGTAACATTCATTCAACTATCTATAAACTGAGAAAATATCTACCGCATAGGTTTAGTGGTGTATGGTTTAATGGAACTAATCTGTCTGTAGTTTTCTGCTCGTAAGCAGGTCCTTCTATAGACAGCAGCCTCCACTCTCTCTATTCTCTGCCAGTCGCTTCGTTGCATAGTAGCTCATCCCTCCTTGATGTCGTCCAACATTTTGTATCTTCTTCTCCCTCTTCCTCTTCTTCCCTGAATGGTCCCCTCCATGGCATCCACCAACAAGCATTGCCGTCTCATCCATGTCCAGCCATGCTCCTCTTTCTTCCCTTTATCACATCCAGCAGACTCCTTCTTTCCCAACCCTCCTCAACACCTCCTCGTTTGTTACTTTATCCCTCCACCTGATCCCCTCCATCCTTCTCCATATCCACATTCCAATGCCTCTAGCCTCCTCTTATTCTCCTTGCTCAGCGTCCAAGTTTCTGCACCAACAGTGCCACACTCCAAACATAGCACTTTATTAGCCTTTTCCTTAGTGTCTTGTCCAGTTGGCTACAAAGAATCTCTTTTCTTATTGAATGCTGTTTTTGCCATAGCAATTCTTACTTGATTTCTTTGTTGCATTTCATATCCTCTTGCATTATGCTCCTAATACTTGAAAGATGATACCTGTTCCCAACGTTCACCCTCAGTACAGCACTCCCCATTCTTGCTTTCCCTGCACCATGGAACTAATAAGTGTCCAAAAAACCCGGCCTGATTGTCGAGATACCAGCCCAGATTTTGATTTTAAAAGGTTTGGGCTCAGAAAACCCCTTAATTTTGATTGGAAATTTGTTGATTTGATTTCAATAATAATAAATTTGTCTTTATTTCTGTGAAAAGAAGAGTACAGTACAAATGACAAATGAACAGTGACAGCAATAATAAAAATATGAAACACATTCCAGCAAACAACTTCACTCGAGCATACAATAAGAAATCAAACAAAACAGCAAAATTAATGAAATTAAATTTTTGATGATCTGTTACAGGTGGTGGCAGGTAGACCGTTGCACTGCCCGTCACGCGGCCATGACAGTGAGCTGGCCACACGCGCGACTCTCGTCATGCCGCAGAGCATTGCGTTCGCTCCGACCGGCGATCTGTTCGTCGCCGAAAGCGATTCGCAGCGAATCAATCGCGTTCGCGTCATTGGTAAGAAATTATTAATCACTATTCCATCCTTAATCATTACTAATTTATTTATGAGACTTGATAGTTATTATAATAGAATAAAAGATAGAGCCATAGAGAAAATATGATAGGAGTGGTGAAATGCAGCTGATTAATATGCGCAGGGTTGGGAGGAATCAACAAAATATGCAAGTCCCTAAGCCTAATCTTAAAATTTTCAAAAAATTCTTCAATTTTCTAGCACCAACGTTTTAAATAGACTTCCTGTGGACATGAAAATGTGTAGGCAGAAGACAACTTTCTGCAGATTATTACATAGCCATCTGATACATGAAGATGTTTCCTGTTATTATGAAAATATTGTTTGAACTGCAGGCCTGCACAGTAGTACACTTTTTACAACTGTTAAGCGCGACATATTTTTTTTTAGTTGTAATGTTAGTTATATGTAATATGTTATATTTAATAATTTTATATTGTTATATAATGTTAAACTGATACTGAAGTTCTTTTTCCTTTTTTTCTTGTCTTTTTAGTTTTCTTTTTACTATTTCTCAATTTGCTTTGTAAACTGTAACACTTCTTTTTTATTCTAAGTAGTTTTTTCTGCCCAAACAGGATTCTTTAACCTTTATTTTGCATGTATATTCGATTTTTGGTAATGTTCTTCAGGGTATGATTGTGATTTTTTAGTTATGGTAATTGTTTCAGTGACTATGGTAATTTCATGCTCTGTATATATTGTAAAAATGGAAAATAAATTGATTTGATTTTATTTGAAAAGATAGCTTACGATATGCTATCTTTTCTCAATGTTAATAATAATTATCGAATAATTTTTAGCTATGATGATATGAAATTAATATTTCTTCTATGTTTGGTTTTGAAGCATCTACATTTGAAAATCTCTTTGAGAAATTATTCAAGGACTAAAACTCTGTGAATTGAACAACTACAAGACGACCTATATCGGACTTTTATTGTGTAACCTTATCTAAATTTGAGAGAGGAATAGCACAAGGTTACCTTATTTTTCCTCTCCCTATCATTTCAATGATGTACTTATTGTATGAATCAATCAAGAATATGAATGAATGCAATGGATTATGTTAACGATATAGACTACATCAATTCAATGTAATAATTTATTACCAATCATTTATTTCTTGAATTGATCTAATATTTGTCATGTTTTCTGTTAGGAACCGACGGCAAAATCAGCCACTACGCAGGCGCGGAATCCAAGTGCAACTGCTTGGACCGTGGCTGTGACTGCTTTGAACAGGATCATTTCCTGGCCTTCACCTCCAAGTTCAACACCATCTCTTCTGTTGCTGTGTCACCAGACGGTATCCTACATATTGCTGACCAGGCTAATTACAGGATCAGGTATGCATTCAAACAATTCAATCTTCAGTCTTCATAAAGTAAAATAAAAGTTTCTTTACTTTTCCAGTACCAAAGTCAACTTTTTAACTATTTACCTACTTATCTGAATGAGTAGATTTACTTTTCAATAATCAGTGCCATGGAGAAAAGATAGCATAAGTAGATATACCATGGTATAGGGCGTTTATGTCCCAATTTTCTATGTTAACTCAAGCCGATAGTCCTAGTAGTTATTTTACGTGAAACTATGTGACGCTGGTAGTCTCTCATACTGTGCCGTTTTTACACCCCAACAACACAGTAATAATAGACCGTAGTTGACAGTCATCGGCTTGAGTTAACAAAAATAGGCTTGAAATTTGAAACATAAACGACATATATGCTATATTTTTGGTTTATGTCAGTACACAGCTTATGCACTCCAGCCAATGGCTGAGGAATGAATTTTTTTTTCAATTATATTAGCTCTGTCAAATGTAATAATCAGAAAGAATGGTATTATTTAATTTAAAAACTATAAAAGGAAGAAGAATGAAGGAAAAGAAGACGACGACGAAGAAAAAAAGCATGAGTTTGATTGATTGTTTTAACTAGTTGAAATAGAGTTAGACAATAACTTAACTGTTACTTTTGAAAATAAAATAAAAATACTGAACAAACAATTATTTCGAGTTTGTTTTGTGCTACTAAAATGCATTTCTTGTCTTTATTGGTAAAATAAGATTGAGTATTGATAAGCCCTAAAAATACATGACAAAATCATGATAAATCAAGGATAAATGTTCAGCTAAATATTCTTTATTGATTGATTCATTTAACTATCTACTTCAAAGCTTTATTACATTGAATACTACAAATACTCTTTCTTTGTTGAATTCCCAAAGCTTGTACTGTCTCGATGGAAAATAGAAAAAAGTATACTAGTAATTTCATTATTATCAATTTTCGTTAATAATTTGTGAATAAATAGCTATATATTATTTATTGAATGAAAAAGACTAAGAAATTGTCAAAAAACCCCTGATTAATTGATAATTAGAAAGACCGGTTTCGGTTATTACACCATTGTCAAACTCAGTTTATCAGAGATTGACAATGGTGTAATAACCGAAACCGGTCTTTCTAATTATCAATTAATCAGTGGTTCTTTGACAATTTCTTAGTCTTTTTCATTCAATATGAATAATTACCACAATATCAACTTCTCAACTACACAAAAAGTATTATTTTATTGTAGATCTGTGGTGGCAAGCATACCGGAAGCGAGAAATACACCGGCGGAAGCATATCAGAGAGAGTATGAAGTGTATTCGCCTGATACACAGGAGGTATATGTATTCAATCGGTTCGGACAGCATATATCCACCAGAAATATACTCACAGGTATGTTTGTTGTCTGATGAAATAACTGATTGATAATCTTCGTTTGAAAAAAACTTTTGTTAGTCATTTTTGATAATTTTAGTGAGAATTTTCAAGCTTTAATTGTTGAGCATGTAAACAGTTTGTGATACTAACTTCCTCAAAAATTGGGAGTAGCTCTGTTAAACGGCGGAGCTTAAGATCACTCCACCAACAAACGTTTTAATAACAACTGAATCTACTTATTAGAATAATTACTTATTATTGAAATAACCTTGGTTATTTCACTCTCAGCATGGATGTACTGAAAAGCATTACCAGTTGCACCTTTTCTAACTTGATCGAAATCTCAAGAGATTTATGGCTGGTTGTACAAAAGCCGGTTAAATTTTAACCGTGATTAATTCCATTAGAACCAATCAGAGAAGCCGTTTTTTCAAAAAACGCTTTTTATGATTGGTTCTCGTAAAGTTAATCTCGTTAAAATTTTACAGGTTTTTGTGCAACCGGGCCTTAGAGTCATATTCTTGCTAACAACACTGCAATTCGATCCAAAGTGGAGCCATTATTTTATCAATTTCAAGTTTCCTGGTCAACTTGCTTAATTGTCAAGCTGGTTTTGTTTAGTTGAGTTCTATAATAATAAGATTGCAAGTAGTTTCAACCAATAACCAAATAGCCTTGGATCGGATGTAATTTATTATATGAGACACTAGTGAGATTCATTTTGTCAGCATTGGTTCAATGTGAAGCTCTAAAATTCATTCATAATGCATTCATTATAAATTCATATAATTTATAATATATAACAACTATATTTATATAGTTGTATATTTATTTTTATAGTTCTATAGTTATATATTTTATAATATTGAGGTATATAATCTTATATCTTCAGTATTCTTCATGCTAAGAATTCTAAGTTCACTATAGTATTGTGTTACAACAAATTTTACTGTTTGGCTCTAGAGAATTTTGATTTGTAAGATTCAATTTCAAAACGTAATCGCGTTCATTTGTAATCATTCTAATTCTTGTATTTCTCAGGTGAAACCAGTTACCTGTTTACATACAACGTGAATACAAGCAACGGAAAACTTAGTACAGTCACTGATGCCTCCGGGAACAAGGTCTTCCTACGTCGAGATTATGCATCTCAGGTAACAACAATAATAATTTATTATTCCAATGTATTTTCCAATTCTCTCAATGTATTTTAAAATTAACTTTCTGTTGAATTAGAAGCTGCATTTGGTTGTGAAGCATTCATAGGAAATTCACGATTGACGCTTAATCACGTCTGAACTACTCAACTGATTAACTTGACATTTTGCATATAGATTCTTAATTCACCCAAAATGGTTATATGCCTATTTTGAATTCTACAAATTTCTTTTTTTTTTAATTCAAATTTTATTTATTTAAACTCACAATATTTATAATCAGAATCAATAAGAAAAACAGTTTGTTATAACTTACATGGGAATGAAATAAATATGAAAACTTGTATGAAATAAAAGTAAGCATCTTTATTGGATGAGCATAAATCGTTTGACAAGACATGACAACTAGACAACATTACAAGACTTCATTACGTCAAGTTTTCAGCTTGTGAAGTTTTTTATTAGACCCTTGTGGAGCACAGATTACCTGTTAGTAAAAATTAATATAATTCACTTATTTCTTCAGCAATTCATAGAAAAGCCGGTCGTAAAAACGTGTCAAATCTGTAAAGCTGCGTTCAAATTGGTCAAGTATCCTTAAACGCTTTTATTCAGGGTTTGAGGTAAATGAATGATTTCTTCCATTTATCATATTTATCAATTGTTAACGTATTTTTACTGTTTAATTTCAGGTAAATTCGATTGAGAACACCAAGGGTCAGAAGTGTTTGATAAGGATGTCGAGAATGAAACTTTTGAGCGAACTCAGCACGCCTGACAATTACAATGTCACCCTGGACTACTATGGACCCACTGGATTACTTCGCAGGTAATTTCAGCATCAAATTTTCTAAAATAAATTAGACAAAAATTGAAATAACTATTCAATCTCTACTAATAGATGCCAATTAAGGCCAAGTCGCACAAAGCGTTTTTTCAGGCAGTTCCAGACGAGTCGGCAGGGAAGGAAGCTATCCAATTGGCTGATTATCAGCTGATTCACGAACTTCAACCCAATCCTGCCCTGCCGACTCGTCTGAAAAAAAGCCTGAAAAACGCTACGTGTGGCTTGGCCCTTAATATCAGATTTTATTTCCAGGATAGCTTGAATCATAGCTATCCTTTTACGGTGTAAAATTAGCTATAGCTCAACTATCCCTTCCTATCATTTCAACTTACTTTATAACTTGAATCTTACTAAAGGAAAATGTGTTTTTCATCTATAGTTAGGCCCACGTTATAATAGCAGTGGAGAAAGATAGGAGATCAACGTTGCCGACTCTCTGCCTTCAATAGTGGATAGCTGATGTGTGTATCTGATGCAATATTAACTGTACTTTCTTATTAATACTGAGCTAGTAAAAGATAGCGCCACCTGTTTTGTCGAATGATAAACAAGGATAGCAACACAATTGTTGATCGAATAATTCCATTTTAATGTGGACTTCACTGTATCCTATCATTTCCACTCACTTTAGAACATCAATCTCACTGTTTTTTATCTTGTATTATTGTCTTATTTTGTTTATCTTATTTTTAACTGTTTATTATTTATCTCTTTTCTGTATAGGGCTACTTTTATAGAAATAGAAAGAAAAATACAAATTGATAGATTTTGTTTATCTTATCTATACTGTTTATTATTTTATTTTATCTTAACTGTTTATTTGTCTTGTACAATCTTACTGTTTTTATCGTTATATGAGTTCCTTATTAAGTCTGATGATGACATACACCAGGTCGAAATGATCATCACTGCTAATAGTAAGTGTATTTTTCACTTCATAAGTTTTTTAAAATTCAAGGTTGAAATTAATAGTGAAAAGTATGGATATGCATCAAATCTATTAATGTTGGTTTTTCGTGTGATTTGCAGCAAACTGGACTCGACAGGTCGCTCGTACGTGTACAATTACGACGAGTTTGGACGCTTGACGAGTGCAGTGACGCCCACCGGCAAAGTGGTCAGGTTGGCATTCGACCTGAGTGTGAAGGGAGCCATGGTCAAGGTGACCTTGGACGACAGGCAGCCTATTTCTATGCTCATCAAGGGGTCGA
>NW_024091320.1:0-18665 GCF_014356525.2 Nilaparvata lugens | reverse complement strand
ATCCACGCTGTACTTAGCTAAAAGGTCTATTTTCCTTAGGCGAAACCACACCCTGAGAATAATTTCAATTGTTAATTTATTCTATTTTTTGAATCACTATTTTCATATTAACTTGTTTTTTCTTGTTTAACTAGTTCAGTTTATGACCCTTTCCTAAGGGCTACTATCCATCTCATTTTGTTTAATTGAAGAATACCGAACTTTCTATATAATATTTATAAATTAAAAATTCAAATCTACTATCAACCAATATTTATTTTGTATCTATCGCAAATTATTATTCACATAATTTGTTCATTAATTTATTCCATATTTGCTGTAACAGTTTATCTATCAGAATATATCCATATTACCGTTTTGTTAAACTGGATTTACTTCATTTTACCTCCGAATTCGTTCTTTCTCGACTGACATACATTGATCATTCAGGACACGTCCTGTTTTGCAATAGTCAGACAGTAGCGAGTATAGTTTCTATCATTAGACTATTATCTATCCTGGTGGTAAGTGGTGGTCGTTTTTCTTATCAAGTAATAAATTCTGTCATTGGGAGTATCCCACAGAATCAAATAGTAAATCGACTCCCACGGCCTGCTACACCGAGGTGAAGTGAATCCCGCATCATCAGCCGATCAACGTTGAAAAGAGAGGTAATAGATCGTATAGACAACGTTAGAATTAAACTCGGTGCTCGAAATATTTACTATTTTGGTCCAGCACTTCGCTACATAACCCATAGTATTTATCAGAGACCTGGTTCGCATGGATTGCCATTCTACCTGTTGTTTCATACGGTCTAATATCTTTCCAAATTACGGCACAAGCATGGATTCTGGATATATTGGTCATCACTTGGAGAAAAGGTTCACTCCAAAGTTACTATCTCTGTTGGATCATAGTGACAACAGGATTTATTTTCAGCAGATTCAAGTTGCACTGTATTTTATTATTAAAGTGAATTTAATTCCACCTCACTATTATAGCCACCTACCATATTAAGTTAGAGTCTCAGATCCCTTACTTCGGCTACCTTGTAGACCGTCAAACCCTCTGCTGTGCAAATTAACTTTTTCAATTTGTCCCATCCATATATTAGTCATTCTGCTTCAATATATCGACCAAAGTATATCGACAATTCGATTAAACAAACATCAACCGATCTAACCTACAAATATCTATCATTGAATCATAACCTCAAATATTACAACCGTTTAATTATCTTATTTAATCAGACTATTCTAATCGTAAATCACTTATTCATTTTGCGTCCTCTTCTTTCTACGGAACAAAACAGTGGGGCATTAAATGTTGAGGAATATTGCCCATGATTTATGATTGTAGTTTGGTTTAATTGGTAAGTGTTTATAATTATCAATTTTAGTGCATGTTCATGCCCCTCCCAGGAGCAGAACTTGACAAAGGTTACACATAGTCCGGTAGGTCAAGTCTTGTAGTTGTTCACTACACAAAATTTTTTAGTCCTTAATCATTTTCACAAAATAGATTTTTAAATTCAGATGCTTAAAACCAAATAAAATAGAAGGAATATTCCACATTTAATTCACCAATGAACATAGAAGGAATATTTCACATTTCTATCACCAAAAAGGAATTATTCACATACTGAAGGAATAATTTTGCAGGACCTAAAAACCAAATTCAATATCCTAAAAGCACAGCTGACAGAATTAGAAAGTTATTGGACGGTAATTGATTTAACTCCGGGATGAATTTTGTATCGATTCAGGAGGAGGAGGAGGAGGAGGAGAAGGAGGATGTGGAGGTGGTGGAGGAGGAGGGAATGGTGCTGGTGAAGGAGGAGAAAGAGGTGGAGGAGGAGGTGGAAGGGTATGAAAGAAAGGAAGAAGAAAAGCGGTGGGAGGAGGAGTGGGATGATGATAATGGAAAGGAGGAGGAGGAGGAGTGGGAGGAGGAGTGGGAGTAGGAGGAGGAGGAGGAGGAGGAGGATTAGGAGGAGGAGGAGGAGGAGGAGGAGGAGGAGTAGGAGGAGAGGAGAACCACTAGTAGGTGTGGAATGTAGAATTATCACATGAAAACCTGGACCGAAGCCAAAAAAAACCCTAGACTTGCATCGATCCCCTTTGACCCACATGCCAACCCTTAAACGTTATTTAATTTTCTATCCACTGTGACAATGGTCCCAAAAAAGCTTGCAATTTTCCTCTCCATGGATGTCTCAAGGGCATATCCATCTGTGGTGGCAAACAATTTGAATTCCTCGCTTTTTTCAATTTCAACTCTCATGCGGTGGAGTTTGGAATTGAATGTATCAAGTCATTATAATGTGTAACACCGTTCCGAATTACGATTGATGTGTCCTGAAGGACTACCTTCTCACTTTTTTGCTTTCTAACATCATTCCTACTTCATTCTCATTGCCTCCTGTAGAGTTACTGGAATGGATACTTTAAAAATTCTTTCCTTATAATGGACATTGATATGTCCAAAGCTCCGCCAATCTAGGTAGATGCATAACAATATTTTCTATAGTTTGTTATTCCATATTGCATTTTTCATATCATAATATCGGGGCACCGAGCTTCGCTCGTTATTTTTATTTATTGATAAACAGAACACAATTCTCTAAAATGATCGTGTGATTTAACAGCTAGCTCGTATAAGTCAGTTTCGGGGATGCGATATTTTGAATTTCCACAGAATCACTCGCTCACTTTTTACTACCCACAGACGACGAAAGTATCAGATGTTTCAGCCAAGGATGAATTATCCTTTTAATGTCGTTCAACAAGTTTACTCAAGCATGAGACCTAGTGTAATCGAATTTTCATATTATAACCTACTTTGTTCCAAATTTCGTGAAAATCGTTAGAGCCGTTTTCGAGATCCGTTGAACATAAATGACCAGATATAAATATAAATAACCAGATATAAAAATACAGAGACTGCTCGCTTAATATAATAGGATACAGTTCAATAAAATATTTCTTAGTTTATATGATGTAAATTTATCTGAAATCTCCTTGTTTTGTGAGCTGTTTTATATATATGTATAAGCATACTGGTATGCTTTATTGTGTAAAACATCAAGGCCTTCTCAGAACAAGGAAGATGACATCAATAAAATGTTCTATGATACTTGTATCAAAAATTGCGGCTGATTGAATAAGTTTTAGAACTACAATCATCCGCCATTTTTAATACAAACATCATAGAACTTGACTATTGATGCCATCTTTCTTGTTTTAAAATGGCCTTTGAAATGATGTATCACACAATGGATGTTTACATTTAAAATATATGAGTTACAACCCCTAAGTTGTAACCATTGCCGCCATTTTTATTACAAACATCATGGAACTTGACTATTGATGCCATGTTCCTTGTTTTAAAATGGCCTTTGAAATGATGTATCACACAATGGATGTTTACATTTAAAATATATGAGTTACAACCCCTAAGTTGTAACCATTGCCGCCATTTCTATTACAAACATCATGGAACTTGATTATTGATGCCATGTTCCTTGTTTTGAAATGGACATTGATATGTCCAAAGCTCCGCCAATCTAGGTAGATGCATAACAATATTTTCTATAGTTTGTTATTCCATATTGCATTTTTCATATCATAATATCGGGGCACCGAGCTTCGCTCGTTATTTTTATTTATTGATAAACAGAACACAATTCTCTAAAATGATCGTGTGATTTAACAGCTAGCTCGTATAAGTCAGTTTCGGGGATGCGATATTTTGAATTTCCACAGAATCACTCGCTCACTTTTTACTACCCACAGACGACGAAAGTATCAGATGTTTCAGCCAAGGATGAATTATCCTTTTAATGTCGTTCAACAAGTTTACTCAAGCATGAGACCTAGTGTAATCGAATTTCATATTATAAACCTACTATGTTCCAAATTTTGTGAAAATCGTTAGATCCGTTTTCGAGATCGTTGAACATAAATGACCAGATATAAATATAAATAACCAGATATAAAAATACAGAGACTGCTCGCTTAATATAATAGGATACAGTTCAATAAAATATTTCTTAGTTTATATGATGTAAATTTATCTGAAATCTCCTTGTTTTGTGAGCTGTTTTATATATATGTATAAGCATACTGGTATGCTTTATTGTGTAAAACATCAAGGCCTTCTCAGAACAAGGAAGATGACATCAATAAAAATGTTCTATGATACTTGTATCAAAAATTGCGGCTGATTGAATAAGTTTTAGAACTACAATCATCCGCCATTTTTAATACAAACATCATAGAACTTGACTATTGATGCCATGTTCCTTGTTTTAAAATGGCCTTTGAAATGATGTATCACACAATGGATGTTTACATTTAAAATATATGAGTTACACCCCTAAGTTGTAACCATTGCCGCCATTTTTATTACAAACATCATGGAACTTGACTATTGATGCCATGTTCCTTGTTTTAAAATGGCCTTTGAAATGATGTATCACACAATGGATGTTTACATTTAAAATATATGAGTTACAACCCCTAAGTTGTAACCATTGCCGCCATTTTTATTACAAACATCATGGAACTTGACTATTGATGCCATGTTCCTTGTTTTAAAATGGCCTTTGAAATGATGTATCACACAATGGATGTTTACATTTAAAATATATGAGTTACAACCCCTAAGTTGTAACCATTGCCGCCATTTCTATCACAAACATCATGGAACTTGATTATTGATGCCATGTTCCTTGTTTTGAAATGGCCTTTGAAATGATGTATCACACAATGGATGTTTACATTTAAAATATGAGTTACAACCCCTAAGTTGTAACCATTGCCGCCATTTCTATTACAAACATCATGGAACTTGATTATTGATGCCATGTTCCTTGTTTTAAAATGGCCTTTGAAATGATGTATCACACAATGGTGTTTACATTTAAAATATATGAGTTACAACCCCTTAGTTAAAACCATTGCCGCCATTCCTATTACAAACATCATGGAACTTGGTATTGATGCCATCTTCCTTGTTTTAAAATGGCCTTTGAAATAATGTATCACACAATGGATGTTTACATTTGAAATATATGAGTTACAACCCCTAAGTTGTAACCATTGCCGCCATTTTTATTACAATCACCATAGAACTTGATTATTGATGCCATCTTCCTTATTTTAAAAAGGCCTTAAAATGATGTACCACAGAATGGATGTTTACATCCAAATATTCGAGTTACAACCCCTGAGACACCTCCTTATGAGGGGTTGAAATCCAGTTGTACGTCAGAAGGTGGAGTATTTGACCAATAACTCATCCTAGAAGTTACAGTATTATATCTACAACAGTCTTCAACTTATTGAAGGGTTCCAATACATATGACTCACTCTGTATATTGTAATCTACATAAATAGAATATACTCAATCAACAAAATCCTCCTATATTAAGCGAGCAATTTCTGTATTTATATATCTGGTTTATTTTATATCTGGTTTTTTTATCTGGCTATTTTCATATCTGGTTATTTGAGTTTAACGGATCTCGAAAACGGCTCTAACGATTTTCACGGAATTTGGAACATAGCAGTTTATGATATGAAGATTCGATAGCACTAGGTCTCACCCTTGGGAGAACTCTCTGGACGACATTAAAAGGATAAATCATACTTGGCTGGAACAGCTGTGGATAGTAAAAAAGTGAGTATGTGAAAATCAAAATATCGCATCCCCGAAATTCATAAGTAAGATGACGTATAGCCAGCTGTGAATATAAGCACGATCATTTTAGAGAATTGTATTCTGTTTATCAATAAATAAAATAACGAGCGAAGCTCGGTGCCCCGATATTCAATTATAAATTCTTCTTTGCTGAAAGACGATCTGACAACAGAGCAAAGCGAGAAAAAGATAGCATCATCCGCTTTGTTGACAGTATAAGATGAGGCTGTGGTTTATAACTGCGCGAGGTCTACTGTTCACAGAACTACTATTCACTGTTCATTCTTGTTAAAAATAATCATTATATTTCATCAAGCGAGAATTATATCTTTTAATGATTTCATAATGAATTCCCATTAACAATATTTTGTTCAATTGATTATTAATTCTACAGTGTTGAAAGACGATCTGGCAACAGAGCAAAGGGAGAAAAAGATAGCATTATCCGCTTTGTTGAATGATAGACAAGGATAGCAATACCATTGCCAATCAAACTCTTCCATTATAACGTGGACCTCACTATAGTAAAGTACTCGAATGTCGAGTGAGAGAAAATCTATTTGGTTACTTTACAATAGCAGTACGTGAGTCTGGTAGACTAATTGAGCAAATTAAGAGTACTGGTCGACGGAACACCAAGGAATTTCAATAGAGTTGAAGTCTCTCCCACATGCAACGAAACCATCCTAGAATTCACTTTAAACTATTGGGATTGGTAGAATGGCAAGCATTAACGTCAATTATAGCTGACCAGTGGATCTAACTAGACATACATGAACAGAGGAACGTAGCGTAACAGACACAGACACAGTAACGTAGCGTAACAGACTCGGATACAGTAACGTAACAGAGACAGAGGCAGTAATGTAACGTAACAGACAGAGACACAGAACTACGTGTCTATCAGTAATTGATGTAGCCAAGTTTTTTCGTCTCTGCACCGTTGAATTTTTTCATAGTGAGGTGCACGTTATAATGGAAGTGTTTGATTAGCAATGGTTTCTATCCTTGTCTATCATTCAACAAAGCGGAAAGCGCTCTCTTTCTCGCTTTGCTCTGTTGCCTGATCGTCTTTTAACAATGTAGATTTATGATAATAATTGATTAACAAAAAATGTCATCTCAATCATGAGAATTAACTATGAAATTATTGAAATATATGAGTTACAACCCCTAAGTTGTAACCATTGCCGCCATTTCTATCACAACATCATGGAACTTGATTATTGATGCCATGTTCCTTGTTTTGAAATGGCCTTTGAAATGATGTATCACACAATGGATGTTTACATTTAAAATATATGAGTTACAACCCCTAAGTTGTAACCATTGCCGCCATTTCTATTACAAACATCATGGAACTTGATTATTGATGCCATGTTCCTTGTTTTGAAATGGCCTTTGAAATGATGTATCACACAATGGATGTTTACATTTAAAATATATGAGTTACAAACCTTAGTTAAAACCATTGCCGCCATTCCTATTACAAACATCATGGAACTGGTTATTGATGCCATCTTTTGTTTTAAAATGGCCTTTGAAATAATGTTCACACAATGGATGTTTACATTTGAAATATATGAGTTACAACCCCTAAGTTGTAACCATTGCCGCCATTTTTATTACAATCACCATAGAACTTGATTATTGAGCCATCTTCCTTATTTAAAAAGGCCTTAAAAATGATGTACCACAGAATGGATGTTTACATCCAAATATTCGAGTTACAACCCCTGAGACACCTCCTTATGAGGGGTTGAAATCCAGTTGTACGTCAGAAGGTGGAGTATTTGACCAATAACTCATCCTAGAAGTTACAGTATTATATCTACAACAGTCTTCAACTTATTGAAGGGTTCCAATACATATGACTCACTCTGTATATTGTAATCTACATAAATAGAATATACTCAATCAACAAAATCCTCCTATATTAAGCGAGCAATTTCTGTATTTATATATCTGGTTATTTTTATATCTGGTTTTTTATATCTGGCTATTTTCATATCTGGTTATTTGAGTTTAACGGATCTCGAAAACGGCTCTAACGATTTCACGGAATTTGGAACATAGCAGGTTTATGATATGAAGATTCGATAGCACTAGGTCTCACCCTGGGAGAACTCTCTGGACGACATTAAAAGGATAAATCATACTTGGCTGGAACAGCTGTGGATAGTAAAAAAGTGAGTATGTGAAAATCAAAATATCGCATCCCCGAAATTCATAAGTAAGATGACGTATAGCCAGCTGTGAATATAAGCACGATCATTTTAGAGAATTGTATTCTGTTTATCAATAAATAAAATAACGAGCGAAGCTCGGTGCCCCGATATTCAATTATAAATTCTTCTTTGCTGAAAGACGATCTGACAACAGAGCAAAGCGAGAAAAAGATAGCATCATCCGCTTTGTTGACAGTATAAGATGAGGCTGTGGTTTATAACTGCGCGAGGTCTACTGTTCACAGAACTACTATTCACTGTTCATTCTTGTTAAAAAATAATCAATTATATTTCATCAAGCGAGAAATTATATCTTTTAATGATTTCATAATGAATTCCCATTAACAATATTTTGTTCAATTGATTATTAATTCTACAGTGTTGAAAGACGATCTGGCAACAGAGCAAAGGAGAAAAAGATAGCATTATCCGCTTTGTTGAATGATAGACAAGGATAGCAATACCATTGCCAATCAAACTCTTCCATTATAACGTGGACCTCACTATAGTAAAGTACTCGAATGTCGAGTGAGAGAAAATCTATTGGTTACTTTACAATAGCAGTACGTGAGTCTGGTAGACTAATTGAGCAAATTAAGAGTACTGGTCGACGGAACACCAAGGAATTTCAATAGAGTTGAAGTCTCTCCCACATGCAACGAAACCATCCTAGAATTCACTTTAAACTATTGGGATTGGTAGATGGCAAGCATTAACGTCAATTATAGCTGACCAGTGGATCTAACTAGACATACATGAACAGAGGAACGTAGCGTAACAGACACAGACACAGTAACGTAGCGTAACAGACTCGGATACAGTAACGTACACGACAGACGAGGCAGTAATGTAACGTAACAGACAGAGACACAGAACTACGTGTCTATCAGTAATTGATGTAGCCAAGTTTTTTCGTCTCTGCACCGTTGAATTTTTTCATAGTGAGGTGCACGTTATAATGGAAGTGTTTGATTAGCAATGGTTTCTATCCTTGTCTATCATTCAACAAAGCGGAAAGCGCTCTCTTTCTCGCTTTGCTCTGTTGCCTGATCGTCTTTTAACAATGTAGATTTATGATAATTAATTGATTAACAAAAAATGTCATCTCAATCATGAGAATTAACTATGAAATTATTGAAAAATATGAGTTCTTGCCTAATAAAAAATGATTGATTATTTTGAACGAGAATGACAGTTATATATTACATCAATGAACCAGTATCAGCTACCGTGAATTTGGGATATTATGAAGGAGTAGGTTATGCAACCCGCATCAGACACAAGTCTACAATAAAGTTATTCTTTTTGTATTATAGTGAGGTCCACGTTGTAATGGCATTTCTATCCTTGTCTATCATCCAACAAAGCGCTCAGCGCTATCTCTTTCTCGCTTTGCTCTGTTGCCTGATCGTCTTTTACAATGTAGAATTAATGATAAATTGATTAACAAATATTTTATCTTAATTGAGAAAATTCATATGAATTATTGAAAAATATGATTTCTTGCCTAATAAAAAATGATTGATTATTTTGAACGAGAGAACATTTATTACATCATGAACCTGTATCAGCTACCATGAATCTATGTAATATTATGAAGGAGAAGGTTATGCAACCCGCCTCACACACAAGTCCACAATAAAGTCCATTTCTTTTTACCTTTCCTTGCCCTATTACCATAGGTATGGGAAGTATTGCTATCCAAAAAAAATTAAGTTACCCCAGACTCATGTTTTCTATACGTTTCAAGGTCCCCTGAGTCCAAAAACATGATTTTTGGGTGTTGGTCTGTGTGTGTGTGGGTGTGTGTGTGTGTGTCTGTGACACGATAACTCCATTCCTAATCAACCGATTGACTTGAAATTTTAAACTTAAGGTCCTTATACCATGAGGATCCAATTCAATGAAATTCAATTCGAAATGGTGGATAATAACTAAAAAAACCATGTTTTTCACGGTTTTCTCGAGAACGGCTCTAACGATTCTCTTTAAATTATACTCTAGGTAGCTTTTTATAAGCCCTATCAACTGACATGAGTCTCATTTCTGGGAAAATTGCAGGAGCTCCGTAATATTCTTGAGAAGAATTAATTTGTTAAATTTCTATCACGATTTTCTCAAAAATTACTTGACCGATTTTTTTCAAATTCATACCCTGTATATATAGTTTAATATCAGCTCTATTAACTGGCATGAGTCACCTCCCTAAGAAATTAACAGGGGGTCCACCCCATCCTTGAGAAATTTACTTTGTAACCTCACCTCCTTCTCGTGCGTGAGGTAGGTGGGTAGAGCAGTTTATTCAGAAGAAAACATGTCGACATTTTATTTGTAGAACAGCAGTTCGACAACTTTTAAAAAATCCTCAAATTTCATAATTCAAACAAAGAAAAATGTACTCTGAACACAATCACTATAGTTCTATCGTAGTTTTAATTATTTAGCCGCCAATCGGCATAATGTTATTCCCTAAATTATCCTCGTTAATGAGGCTTATAGATCAATGAGCAAGGGAAGTTGTATGAGTGTACCACACCAGATTTTTGTATTATAGTGAGGTCCACGTTATAATGGCAGTGTTTGATTATCCTTGTCTATTACTCAACAAAGCGGAGGCAGTGTGTTTTGATTCAATGGTATTTCTATCCTTGTCATCATTCAACAAAGCGGACAGCGGATAGCGCAAAGGGAAGCGCTCATCTCTTTCTCGCTTTCTCTGTTGCCTGATCGTCTTTCAACAATGTAGAATTAATAATTGATTAACAAAATAATTCATCATAATTGTGAAAATTCATTATAAAATTATTGAAAAATATCATTGATTATTCCAAACGAAAATGAACAGTGAATATCACATCATAAACCTGTATCAGCCCCCGTCTATAGAAGGCATCGACAGACAGAGGATCGGCAACGTTGTTCTGCTATCTTTCTCCACGGCCATTGAAACGTGGTTTTCAATATAGTAGATGAGATTAGTCTAGCCTAACCCAAATAGAATTCCCTAGTTTTTTTTTTGTCTGATACACTACAAGAATACTGATACGCTACCAGCTACCAGTAACGTAACTCAACAGTTATGCCCCGTTTCACCAACCTTGGTCAAGGCATTTGAACATGGTTAAAGTCTATCAGCTGATTAATCAGAGATAATTCGTTCCACCAACACCAGTTACCTTTGACCACGGTCAAACCAATGGTTAAGTTTGACTGCCGCCGAACGGGCGATCAAATTATTTGAACACGGTCAAGAGACTGGCTCGATCAATTTCCTTGCTTGTTTCCTTGTGGGTTATGTTTTTGACGCAATGAAAAATTTCAAAGTTTTTAGTGCGATTGATTTAGTTGTAGTAAGTTATTTATAAGGTTCGTTCTCGGATCTTTAAATTAGTAAATATTATAGTATAGAAAATAAAGGAGGATTTTGAAAGGACTTGCTTTACTCTTCAATTACACAGTAGGCCTTTGTTATTGAATCCTTACATCAACCAATGTATCTCATTAGAATTGGAATGTTCTTTTCTTCATAAAGAATTGTCAAAATTAATGGTGATTTGTAAATCTCTCTATACGAAAGTATCCAATTCATATTTGAAATATTATTATAAATTATTATAGATGTGTGACTATACAAACGTCTGTGCCAGGGGTGTATATAAGAAGGGACCCCGAATAATGAATATGAAGAAAAATCAGTACAGTAATCACAGAAAAATACAGTGATCTGAATTTTGACGGCTTGACGGTAAAGTAAAAAGGGCATTCAGCGTAAATTACCCTCTGACTGATATTAAACTGATATTGAGTATCATGGAGTGTTACTATATTTACTACATTACATAATTTAATTTGGATTTTTGTTCAATAATAATTATTAATTCATCAGCATTTGAAAAATTGCAATATCTCAGAAATTTATTCCATAAAAATCAGATGTTGCCTATGAATATGATGTTGCTTATAGCCATAGCAAGCCAGCAAACATTTGGCCAACTTCAGAAAAGTACAGCTACAAGAGTTGACCATGTTCAAATTTGACCGACGGAGTTTTGATCAACCCCGAGGTTGGTGGAACAGTTGTATGTTTGAACGAGTGATCGAATTTTGACCATGGTCTAATTGACCATGGCTAGGCTATATTTGATCGAGGTTGGTGAAACTGGGCATCAGAGTAAATAATGTAACATAGTACACAGTATGTCTATCCGTAAATTATTGTAATTTGATTTCTTTATTTCGTATCTTGAATTTTCACCAGGAGATTATATTAGACTAGCCCAACCCAGATAGAAATTCCCACTTCTTTTTGTCTGACACGCTACAAAAAATACCTGATAGGCCACCAGTAACGTAGCGTAACAGACACAGTACTACGTATGTCTATCCGTGAATTGTTGTAATTGATTTCGTTTTTTCGTCTCTGCGCCGTTAAATTTTCACCAGAAGATAAGATTAGACTTGCCCAACCCAAATAGAATTTCCCAGTTCTTTTTTGTCTGATACGCTACAAGTGACACGTTACGTTACCAGAAAAAAATTCCCAGTTATCTTGTGTCCGATACTCAACGTTATATGTCTGCTCAGTTTCGCTAGATGTGGATGTGGATATATTGTGTCCCAAGTTAATACAATGGAGCATGACCCTAGATTGAGATATCCCTTGTGGTACACCAATGTGACCCACACTAATTGGCATTGAAATTCGACACTATAATTGGTACAGTAATTATGACTCAGTACCAATTAAGCTCCTCAATTGAAAGTAATAAGTTTTGGAAAGAATAGTTCCACCATTTATAGTCACAAATTTAGCTATATGATACTATATGTCATGGATAGATAGATACTATATGTCATCAATTATTGTATAGATGGAAATGAGTATGATTCTCTATAACTTATTGTCCTATAATTATGAGTTCTACAATTAGAATAATACTCTTAAGGTAGGCGCACACAGATCGTCATCGGACGGACGGCACGCATCGGACGATTAGATTTGATACATTGTTACTTTCCTTGCCATACTACCATAGGTAAGGAAAGTACCGTATTGCTTTCCAAAAAAATTAAGATACCCCAATTTCAAGTTTCCTATATCCCCTGAGTCCAAGAACATGATTTTTGGGTGTTGGTCAGTGTGTGTGTGTGTGTGTGTGTGTGGTGTGTGTTGTGTGTGTGTGTGGGTTTGTGTGTGTGTGTGTGTGTTGTGTGTGTGTGTGGTGTGTGTGTGTGTGTGTGTGTGTGTGTGTGTGTGTGTGTGTGTGTTGTATGTATGTGTGTGTGTGGTATGTGTGTGTGTGTGTGTGTGTGTGTGGTGTGTGTGTATGTGTGTGTGTGTGTGGTGTGTGTGTGTGGTGTGTGTGTATGTGTGAATGTGTGTATGTCTGTGAACACGATAACTGCATTCTTATTAACCAATTGACTTGAAATTTTAAACTTAAGGTCATGAGGACCCGACAATAAGAATTCAATAGAATTCAATTCAAAATGGCGGAAAAATGGCGAATAATTACTAAAAAACCATGTTTTTCACGATTTTCTCAAAACGGCTCTAACGATTTTCTTCAAATTTATACCATTGTTAGCTATTCATAAGCCCTATCAACTGGCATGAGCCTCATTTCTGGGAAAATTTCAGGAGCTCCGTAATATTCTTGAGAAAAATGGCGGATAGTGACTAAATAACCATGTTTTTCACGTTTTCTCGAAAACGGCTCTAACGATTTTCTTCAAATTTATACCATGGATAGCTATTCATAGCCCTATCAACTGACATGAGTCTCATTCCTGTGAAAATTGCAGAAGCTCCGTAAAATTCTTGAGAAAATGACAGTTACTAAAAAACCATGTTTTTCACGATTTTCTAAAGAACGGCTCCAACGATTTTTTTCAAATTCATACCCCGTATAGTTTATTCATCAGCTCTATCAACTGGCATGAGTTTTTTTCCTTGGAAAATAAGGGGGGTCCACTCCATCCTTGAGAAATGGACTTTGTATCCTCCTTCTCGTGCATGAGGTAGGAAGAGCAGTTTATAAAAAGAACACAGTCATAGTCAAGATATTTCATCTGTAGAACAGCTGTTTTGACGACTTTTGGAAAAATCTGGTGTGGTACCCCCACACAACTTTCCTTGCTCATATTTGAAACTACAATCAGACTTCTGTATATGTGTATATATAATTGTTTTCAGAGTACTTTTTCTTTGTGTGAATTGTGAAATTCGATGATTTTTTCAGTCGTCATTTTCTTAAAGTCGTCAAAACAGCTGTTCTACAGATGAAATATCTCGACTATGTGTTCTTTTTATGAACTGCGCTACCTACCCACCTCATGCACGAGAAGGAGGCTACTAAGTCCATTTCCCAAGGATGGAGTGGACCCCCATTGGTTTCCCAGGAAGAAGACTCGTGCCAGTTGATAGAGCTGATAAATAATTATACAGGGTATGAATTTGAAAGAAATCGGTCAAGTTATTTTTAAGAAAATCGGGAAAAACATGGTTTTTTAGTACGCCGCCATTTTTCTCAAGAATATTACGGAGCTCCTGCAATTTTCCCAGGAGAAAAACTCATGTCATTTGATAGGGCTTATAAATAGCTATCCATGGTATAAATTTGAAGAAAATCGTTAAAGCCGTTTTCGAGAAAACCGTGAAAAACATGGTTTTTTAGTCATATCCGCCATTTTTCTCAAGAATATCACGGAGCTCATGGAATTTTCCCAGAAATGACTCTGCCAGTTGATAGGGCTTATGAATAGCTATCCATGGTATAAATTAGAAAGAAATCGTTAGAGCCGTTTTCGAGAAAACCGTGAAAAACATGGTTTTTAAGTCATAATCCGCCATTTTTCTCAAGAATATTACGGAGCTCCTGAGA
This sequence comes from Nilaparvata lugens, assembly GCF_014356525.2. Lineage (NCBI taxonomy): Eukaryota > Metazoa > Arthropoda > Insecta > Hemiptera > Delphacidae > Nilaparvata > Nilaparvata lugens. Next base: position 3,868 of record NW_024091320.1, on the reverse strand, counting down.
TTTTCCTAGGAAAGAGGCTCATGTCAGTTGATAGGGCGTTAAATAGCTATCCATGGTATAAATTTGAAGAAAATCGGTAGAGTCATTTTCGAGAAAAACGTGAAAAACATGGTTTTTTAGTAATTATCCGCCATTTTTTCCGCCATTTTGATTGAATTTTATTGAATTTCTTATTGTCGGGACTCATGGTATAAGGACCTTGAGTTTAAAATTTCAAGTCAATCGGTTAATTAGGAATGGAGTTATCGTGTTCACAGACATACACACATACCACACACACATACACACACACACATACACACACCACACATACACACACACACACACATACACACACACAGACCAACACCCAAAAATCATGTTTTTGGACTCAGGGGATCTTGAAACGTATAGAAAACATGAAATTAGGGTACCTTAAATTTTTTTGGAAAGCAATACTTTCCTTACCAATGGTAATAGGGCAAGGAAAGTAAAAATCATCGAATTCCATAATTTACACAAAGGAAAAAGTACTCTGAAAACGATTATAATATACACATATACACTAGTCAATGGTAGTTGCGAATATGTTGCCGCCAATCATCATTATGTTATTCCCCTAGATTATTCTCGTTTGAGAATGAGGCTTGCAGTTCAATGAGCAAGGAAAGTTGTGTGAGTGTACCACACCACATTTTCTACTTTCCTCGCCCAATTACCATAGGTAAGGAAAGAATTGCTTTCCGAAAAAAATAAGGTACCCACATTTCTATATTTCTATAAGTTCAAGGTCCCCTGAGTCCAAAAAAGTGGTTTTTGGGTATTAGTCTGTATGGTGTGTGTGTGGTGTGTGTGTGTGTGTGTGTGTGTATGAGAGTATGTGTCTGTGTACACGATATCTCGTCTCTCAATCAACGGAATAACTTGAAATTTGAAACTTAATGTCCTTCACCTATAAGGATCGACACGAACAATTTCGATCGAATGCAATTCAAGATGGTGGCTGAAATGGCGAAAATGTTGTCAAAAAACAGGGTTTTTCACGATTTTCTCGAAAACGGCTCCAACGATTTTGATCAAATTTATATCTAAAAAAGTCATTCATATCATTATATCAAAAGTCCCATATCTGTAAAAATTCCAGGAGCTCCGCCCCATCTATGCAGAGTTTGATTTTAGATTCCCAATTATCAGGCTTCAGATACAATTTAAACAAAAATTCCAAGTGGAAAAGATTGGGCATGAAAATCTCTACAATTAATGTCCAGTAACATTTTCACCTAAAATTGGAAATAAGCTCGAAGTTCGAGAAAATAATATTTCAGTCATAAACTGTTGTCAAGTGTTGATTCTATTAAATCTTCCACGATGAACTATGATAGCAGACTTCATGTGTCTGCAGCGTTATTGTCCTGTCACCAGGTGGCTTAGTTCTTCGAATAGTAGACTAATTTAGATGCGCGGGAACACTAGCGTCAGTTGATCAATTTTCATCACGGCAAGGAAAGTTGCGTGAGTGCGCCACACCAGATTTTTGGGTGTTGGTCTTTGGGTGTTGGGTGTATGTGTGTGTGTGTGTGTGTGGTGTGTGTGTGTGTGTGTGTGGTGTGTGGTGTGTGTGTGTGTGTGTGTGTGTGGTGGTGTGTGTGGTGTGTGGTGTGTGTGTGTGTGTGTGTGTGTGTGTGTGTTGTGTGTGTGTGTGTGTGTGTGTGTGTGGTGTGTGTGTGTGTGTGTGTGTGTGTGTGTGGTGTGTGTGTGTGTGTGTGTTGTGTGTGTGTGTGTATAAGTGTATGTGTGTATGTCTGTGAACACGATAACTCCATTCCTAATTAACCGATTGACTTGAAATTTTAACTCTAGGTCCTTATACCATGAGGACCCGACAATAAGAAATTCAATAAAATTCAATTCAAGATGACGGATAATTACTAAACTAAAAAACATGTTTTCCACGGTTTTCTCGAAAATGCTCTAACGATTTCCTTCAAATTTATACCACAGATAGCTATTTATAAGCCCTATCAACTGACATGAGTCTCATTTCTGGGGAAATTGCAGGAGCTGCGTAATATTCTCGAGAAAAATGGCGGATAATTACTGAAAAACCATTTGTTTTCACGGTTTTCCTCGAAAACGGCTCTAACGATTTTCTTCAATTTATACCATGGATAAGCCCTATCAACTGGCATGAGTCTCCTTTGGGAAACTGATGGGGGGTTCACCCCATCCTTGAGAAATGGACTTTGTAACCTCCTTCTCGTGCATGGGTAGGTAGGTAGAGCAGTCTATAAAATAACACATAGTCGAGATATTTTATCTGTAGAACAGCTGTTTGACGACTTTTGAAAAATCATCGGATTTCACCATTTACAAAAAGGAAAAAGTACTCTGACAACAATTATATACACACATATACAGTAGTCTGATCGTAGTCTCGAATAATTATGTTGCCGCCAATCGTCATTATGTTATTTTCTCAAATTATGTCGTTTAAGAATGAGGCTCCCAGTTCAGTGAGCAAGGAAAGTTGTGTGAGTGTACCACACCAGATTTTTTTCAATTGGAGTCCGCATATAGGTATGCGCACTCCAATTAAAAACAATGCATCAAATCCAATCGTCCGATCCGTCCGATGCGTGCCGTCCGTCCGATGACGATCTGTGTGCGCCTACCTTTAGAGCCGATTTCTGCGCTCGGGATTCAGCTAAGTTCTAAACTCCAAAGAGCTGGAGTCAGAAAATTAGCTTTCCGAAACGGGGCGCAGTCGCAGTCCACGTTTAAATTACATTTCGAGTAACTAGAAAATTGAATACAAACAACAATGAATAGGAAAATCTGGTGTGGCGCACTTACACAACTTCCCTTGCCGTTATGAAGATTGATCACCTGACGCTAGTGCTCACGCGCATCTCAAGTCCTTATAAACAAAGATCTGAGCCAGCGTGACAGGACTATAGCGCTGGAGACACACGAGGTCTGCTATCTTTTCATAGTGAATGATTCAACAGAATCAACAGTTGCCAACAGTTTGCATTGAAAAATCACATTTTCTCGAATTTCGAGCTCATTTCCATTTTGGGTGAAATGTAACTGAACAATTCAATTGTAGACACTTTCATGCTCAATCCTTTCCACTTGGAATTTTTTGTTCGAATTCTATCTGAAGCCTGATAATTGGGAATCTAAAATAAACTTCGCATAGATGGGGCGAAGCTCCTGAGTTTTACAGATATGGGACTTGTGGCAGTTGATAGAGCTCATGAATGACTATCTTAGGTATACATTTGATCAAAATCGTTGAAGCCGTTTTCGAGAAAATCGCGAAAAGCCCTGTTTTTGACAACATTTTTGCCGTCATCTTGGATTGCATTCGATTGAAATTGTTCGTGTCGGATCCTTATAGTGTAAGGACCTTAAGTTCCAAATTTCAAGTCATTCCGTTAATTGGGAATGAGATATCGTGTACACAGACACACATACACTCATACACACACACACACACACACACACACAACACACACACACACACACACACACACACACACACACCACACACACCACACACACACACACACACACACAAATTGAGGTACCTTAATTTTTCCGCAAGCAATACTTACCTTACCAATGGTAACAGGGCAAGGAAAGTAAAAAGATGTGAAGTTCATTTGATTATTCAGAAATGTTTTATTTCGTCAAGAAAGAATGTTTCCAATGTTATAGAAATGAGAAAATAAAAGATTATCATAAAATCTGCGACTGCGCCCTGACTGGATCGTCCAAAAATGAGATCAGCGGGCTCGCTTCGCTCGCCTGCATGTAGACCTCAGCGGAACCACTGTACCGAATTTGAACGTATTATGTCAATTTGATCTCGATATAAACACCT
>NW_024091319.1:0-21867 GCF_014356525.2 Nilaparvata lugens | reverse complement strand
TAAAGAGCTGAATTTCTAGAAGAGTGGCTTATTTGTTTTGTCTAAAGATTATTTCTCCTCTGGCTCATGAGAATCTAATTAACTTCAAGTAATCACTTTTCCTAAAAATACCATTAATTTTTATCTTCAGTACTATATTATTCATTGTATTCCTATTTATTGTAGTGGGTTTCTGTTTATTTCATTGTATTCTGTAAGGCCGTGGTTGAGTGGTAGAAATAACTAAAATAGTAACCACTAAAAGTGTTTTCATTCTACAGATGGAAATAAATTAGAAGTTGCATTTGTTCAATGTTTAATTGGAATTTAGTTTAATAATAATTAGTTAGTGTTCTCATTTTATAAATAAGGTTTGAATTATTCTCATTATTCTGTTTGAACCTCCAAAACAATCAATAATTATTATCATTTCACACAAAGTACATCAGTCTATAAATTGAAACTACCATAGATTTAATAGATCAATAATATTCCATGATAATGAAAGAGATTGCTCAAAATAGATCAAACCCCAAGAAGAAGAAGATGAAAATGAAGATGCAAATGTTCGGTATATACCCTATGAACTATTTTCAATGATATCGTCCAATAAGCGCCCACCCTCAACAGCGGGCATAATAATGTTGAGTGAAATAAACAGTAGTGAGCGTTTTGGGTGGGAGGGGGGGGGTGTTTGTTGGTAAAGAGGGTGAAGGGGAGGCAATGGCAATCTAACTAGCGTTCATGATTGTTCTCACAATTGCTTTTCGCCAAGTTTGATTGGGATCCGGCCGCAAGCTTCCTCTTTCTCTTCTCACTCTCACGCGCTCTCTCTCTATCCCTCTCATACTCTCTCATTCTAAACCCGATTCCCTTTTAAACCTTATTTGTCTTTCTCTTACCACTCACACGTCTTACTCACACTTACTTCACATTCACATCTTCACGCCTTCTTTGTTACTATTATCATACTTTGTTCCTTGAACACCCCTTGTACCAATAGCTATTTATTCATTGTATCTGAATCTTTCGTAATAAAGTGATTGTCATCAATATTCTCCTTCTCTTTCCTCTTTTTCTTCTTACATGTTTTTGAAACTTCTTCTCCAGCACTTCATCACAAGACTCAATTCTTTTGGGTTTTTCTCTTGTTGTACACTATTTATTAATTTTCTTCGTCATATTTTCTGTTTTCTCTCTTCCTGCTCCTCACACTACCACATCTTCTTCTATTCTTTTTCTCCTACTTCCCTTTAATTTCCTCTAATCTTCTACATCCTTTCTTATCACACCCTCTTGTGCCTTTAAATTTCCTTTCCCACCTCAATTTTTCCATTAGCACAATCCACTCTCCTCTACCTCTACTCACTCTACATTCATTCCTTCTCACTTTCTTATCAATCGCTTCATACTCTATCTTCTCCCTCCTCCTCCTCCTCCTGCTCCTCCTCTTTCTTCTCTACTTCTCCACAAGTTTCTCTCCACTACCTCTCTATCTTCATCTTTTCCAACTCTTTTATCAATACCTTCATACTCTCCCTTCTCTCTCCTCCTCCTGATCCTTCTCCTCCTCCTCTTCCTCCTCCTCATCACCTCCTTCTCCTCATCTACTCCTCCTCTCCTACCTACTCTTACTTCTCCACTCCTCCACAAGCTCCTCTCCACTACTCTATCTTCATCTTTTATCAATTCCTTCATACTCTCCCTTCTCTCTTCTCCTTCTATTTCTCCTTCTCCTCATCATCCTCCTCCTCCTCTTCCTCCTCCTCCTTCTCCTTCTCCTCATTCTTCTCCTCCTTCTCGTTCTCCGTATTCTCCTCATTCTCCTCCACCCCTCAATCCTCTCACTGTACAAACCCTGTCACCCCTCTATCTTCATCCTTTCTCACTTTCACTTTCTTATCAATTCCTACATACTCTCTCCTCCTCCTCCCCCTTCTCCACCATCTCCTCATTCTTCTCCTCCTCCTCCTCGTTCTCCTTCTTCTCCTCCTTCTCCTCCGCCACTGTACAAACCCTGTCACTACCCCTCTATATTCATCCTTTCTCACTTCCTTATCAATTCCCACATACTCCCTTCTCCTCCTCCAATACAATCCCTCTACGAATAACTCCACTCTATCACTCCTCTCTCTTCTCACTACCATCTACTCTCTCTCTTTCTCTCTCTATCCTCCCTCACTTTCTTATCCGCCCCAACAAGCGTTTATAATCAAGAATCCAATTATCGAAGATGAAATCCACCTGGCAGTGGCAATAGCAATATGGGGCTCTTGCTCCAATGTAAATTGAATTGTTGTTTTAGTTCCGCTATTCGCCGCCTTCTTGCAAGGAGCGCGCCACTCATGCCAACTCCATTCATTCAATAATAACCAACCATTCCACTCAGTACCTTACCTGAGAATATCTGGTAGCTCACCGGTATTTATCCAGCTATTCCTTGGTTAATTCTATTTAATTTGTGTTTTTGATCAGGTAGATGGATGATCAGATCAGATTAGATTGAATCAGATAACGGGAGAATGTTTTCGTCATAGTCATTCAATTTCAGCTGGATTTTACATCCATGAAATCAAGCCGGTAACAGCTGATTGTAGAACAAATAAACATATGATTCTCATTACAGCATACTGTATTTTATTTATTTTTTTTTGAGTTCAAAATTTTATAAAATAACTTGATTAATTCAATATGAAGTGATAATTAAGTGTTATATTTAATATACTCGTAGTTTGGGTTTTTAATTTCTCTAAATTCAAAATGTTTAGCTTATATATATTTTTGGACGAAAATTGAACTTGAACGTTTACAGTAGAAACATAACCTATTTTTTGGACATTTTATTAATTTATCAAATTTGGGAATGGAATAGATTTGGGGCAAGCCTGTTGTTCCTTCCTAATCATATTTATATGATTTGTGATTCTGTCCACGAATAAATAAATAAATAAATAAATACTGTAATAAAATCATATATTTTCTTTAAAGTCGAGTATGTTTCCTAGTTCCGAATTAGGAACAGCAGAACTGGCACAAAAACCGCCTTTTAGCGCTCCAGGTGGAAGTTTTGTCAACTACAATCAAGAAATTCCTGATTCGAAACTTGTAAACTAGGTTATGTTTATAGAATGCATGTAGTAATGTCAGCACAAGCAGGTAATGTTTTCTGTTTCTCAATTATTATTCTTTTCTAGATTATCATGACAAAAAGTAGTGTCAAAAGTAGTGAATGAAACATTATTCTCGCCTGCAAAAGGTCCCTTCCCGTCCTTGTGACTTAAGATACTATTGTATTAGTTCATTCATTTAGAGCAAACAATACAATAGTCATGAAAGAAAAAACAAGCTACTGTCCAAAATTATTGTAGTTAGTGTAATTATTCTTGAAGAGGAGAAAGAGATTGAAGAAGAAAAATTAGTATGTGTGGAGAAGAATAGGTGGTTATAAAAATAAGCTATAAAAGTAGGAGCTCTGATCACTAAACGCATTCAAATTGAAATTTATGTTAACTTAAACTCTAGTTAATGATGATGAACGATTATTCTTTCAACAGGTTTTCTATTAATGTGAACTTTAAAATATTGTTGAACGGCATGTGATTAGATGTTCCAACATGTCGTTGTAGGAACATTTGGAGGAGATTTCAAATTCCTTATCCTACAAGAACATTTTTGTAGGAACATTCAAAGAACATGTTCGTTGTGAAGAAACAATTCACTTCACAAGACATTCAAAACAATGGTAGAACACAAAAAACGTGTATTATATTGTGTATGGAGTCCCAACCGTAAAGACGTCAGTGTGTGAAATGGTCAAAGCGTAATGATTAGAAATATGCAAACATCAGACCGCTCTTTATCCTTGAAAGAAGACAGTAAAAGTGGATTTCAACATTTTGAAGAAGGACAAAGAAGTACAGTAACAGTATATCATGAATAAGGAGATGACGTGGAATACACACAATACTAATTATTCTGGAGAACTAGGTGATTGGAGAGACAAATCTGTCAGCTGCTTGAAAATGACAAAGAAGAAGGGAAAAGAAGAACCGACACGACGAAGATATAGAAGGTGAAGAAGAATGACAAGAAGAAAAAGATGGAGAAGAAGAAGAAGTAGAAAAAGAAGAAGAAGAAGAAGAAGAAGAAGAAGAAGAGAAGAAGAAGCAGGAGTAGAAGAAAGACAACTTGAAGGGATGGGAGGGAGCAGAGAGAGCTTTAATTAGTGTTACTGATTAATGAAAGCGATAGAATTGCTCTGCAAATTGGATGCGGGCAAGCTGCTTTCAAAATCACTCTCTCATTCCCTCTCTCTCCCCCCCCACTCTATCTGTATCTCTCACTTTCTCCTACCCTCAATCACCGCCCCCATCATCATTACACACAACTACCTACCGATCAGCCACCCCCTTCCCCTCTCCCTGCTACTAATTTCAGCTTATTCTCCTTCATTATATTCCTTTTGGCTCACAATTTGGCCGACGTTCTATTTTCGCTACCAAATTTCAATTTCAATCACACTTAATTTCCGTTTGCAAAATCAGTCGGTGCAATGTCTTTGTACTGAGTACTATTTATAGTGAGGTCTTTGTTACATCTGATGACATTGGAGAAGGATTTCTATGGAGGATTAGGAGGATTTCTATGGAGGATTATGCGAACGCTATTTTTCGCCACACACAAAAATAAACAATATAAATATATGAGAATTAGTTGTTTACTAAGCACTTCCGAAAGCAGAAATGGAAGGTGATAGCTCTAGCAAATCTGAGGTAATCTGAATATCAGGAAATTGTCCAAGTATTTTTATTTTTTATTCTGATTTGTCTAAATAACCTAAAAGATTATGTTCAAGAGGTTGAGTTTATACTTTTTATTCTTCCAAATGACAATAAGATGATATTATTATAAATGTTTTAATTATTGAATGATAAACACAAATAATGAAAAGTTTTTGATCAGCTGTTTCAGCACACTTGAAATTTGGCCAATCTGAATGTCAACGGAAGTTTAGATTAGAAGTTCTATCCTAATCTGAAAATCGAATTATTTAAATAGTTTATAATATATATATTATCTGTATTTTATTCATCCAAATAAAATGATAGTATATTATTGCTGAATACTTTTTTGAATTCTAGAAGCATAATATGATTCCGTTTATCCACCATGTTCCGTGATAAACGCAGTACTAGGAGGTTTGAGGTTAGATTTCTATTAGACTCTGAAAATCGAATTTGAATAGTTTATAATATATCTTATTTGTATTTCATTCATCCAAATAGAATGATAGTATCTTTTTGCAAAATACTTTATTCAATCCTAGTTGCATAAACTGATTCCGTTTCATAAACTATTTTGTAAAAACGTACACATCAAATCAGAATCAGCTGACTTCAAGATTATTTTACAGCCCTAGGGCCGTAAAACTTTTACCGGCCTGGTCAGAAAACAATCATTTTCGGCCTCCATATGACGCACGAAAACCAGCTCATTACATCCAAGTGGGGCGAAAAATGATATATGCCTTCAGACAGCTAAGAGAGGTCCTCCCTTTACATCAACTGCGGGTGGCATACTACGCATATATCCAGTCAGTTCTTATGTATGGTGTCATAGCTTGGGGTGGAGCCTCCTCGTTTGCCTTGGAGCCGGTGGCGGTGGCACAGCGAGCAGTCATCAAGACATGTCTCAGGCGAGACTATCGCTACCCATCTAATCTTGTTTACCAAGAGTTTCAAGTTTTTAATATTAGACAGCTTTACATACGAATTCTAATGAATTACATATACTACAACAAACACTTCATTTTCAATAATTTAGCTCATACTCATAATACAAGAAATTTAATTAACTTTGGTATTGCTCATCCCAGATTCCTACATAACTGCTTTGGAAATAATAGTAAATACATCTGCCATATATTATATAGAAACGTTCCCAATAAAATTTAAAACAGTCGGAAAATTACAGTATTAACACCTACAAGCAACATTTGAGTAGATGGTTATTAGAAATTGGCAGGGATGCTGCAGAGCAACTGATTCAATCCGCCTTCTTATTCAGAACTTGATCTCATAGTGAATTTGCAATTTATAATGATTAAGTATAGCCTTTAAGCTACTATTTATATATTTGTCTGTATATACTTATTACCAGTATGGAATTCCATTGTGTGCAATTTATATTCTTGATTTGCTGATGAATGTTAGTTGATTCAGTTGAAATAGTTTTAATTATAATATGTACAAAACATGAGAACATAATCTCAAACAGCTTGAAAGAACTCACTCTCCACTCACAGACTCAAAGTTCTTGTGGAGAGTATTCACTGTTAAATGAGTAAATTAATTTTAAAAATTTGTATCATGTTTTGTGAATAAAAAGCTATTTGATTTGATTTGATTTATTGAATATTGAATAGCTACTATCATAGCTACCAACATTTTCCATAAACAATGATTATATTGAAATTTTGAAAATTAAATAAACAAATATCCACTAAATTATGTATACATTACAATAATCTTACTTCTAGATCCTATTTGTCCAGAGATCTTTGTCCATAGATTCCTTTGAACATCACGACGATGATATCTATTGTCTTGCATATCCCACAATGGAACATGCTCTTGAACCAAACTTATTGGCTTTTCAATGTCCATAGTTACAGCTTGATAAAACAGATCAACTTCAAAAACCAAAAATCTGGTGTGACGCACTCACACAACTTCCCTTGCCGTTATGATAAAAGATCACCTGAAGCTAGTGTTCCCACACATCTCAAGTCTACTATTCAAAGATCTGAACCAGCTGTTGACAGGACAATAACGCTGGAGACACACGAAGTATGCTATCTCTTTCTCTATCAGTGAATGATTTAATAGAATCAACAGTTTGCAATTGAATAATTTCATTTTCTCAAATTTCAAGCTAATTTTCAATTTAAGGTGAAAATGTTACTGGACATTAATTAAAGAGATGTCCATGCTCAATCGTTTCCACTAAAAATTTTTTGTTTAAATTGTATCTGAGACCTGATAATTGGAAATCTAAAATCAAACTTTGCATAGATGGGGCGGAGCTCCTGATATGTGTGATATGAGACTTGTGGCAGTTGATATAGCTTATCAATGACTATTTTAGGTATAATTTCGATCAAAATCGTTGGAGCCATTTTCGAGAAAATCGCGAAAAACCCTGTTTTTGACAAGCTTCTTGGCCACTATAGCAGCCATCTTGAATCGCATTTGATCAAAATTCTTCGTGTTGGATCCTTATAGTGTGAGGACCTTGAGTTCCAAATTTCAAGTCATTCCGTTGTTTGGGAGATGAGATATCGTGTACACAGACGCACATACACTCATACACACACACACACACACACCACACACACACACACACCACACACACACACAACCCACACACACACCACACACCACACACACACACACACCACACACACACACCACACACACACACATACAGACCAATACCCAAAACTACTTTTTTTGACTCAGGGGACCTTGAAACGTATAGAAATTTAGAAATTGGGGTACCTTAATTTTTTTCGGAAAGCAATACTTTCCTTACCTATGGTAATAGGGCAAGGAAAGTAAAAAATGAAAGCCAATGAATTCAAATATTAATTATATTAATAATAATATTACTGATGTTGATGCCCACATAAGCTCATAAGCGTGTCGTGGACAATGAGTGAGAGGGATGATGATGAGATTTTGGTTAGTCGGGCCTGACGGCCCTAGCTACTTTGATCACAGGCCTCGAAGATACGTCAGGTTTATCACGACTATGAGTGTATCTACTGTTCAAATATTGTCCGATTCAACTGTAGAAATCAATTGGAACAGAGTGTGTGAGTAGGCCTAGTTTAAGCTATCCAAGGGTCGCACCTAGCTAGAGTCAGACTCACTTTAATCTGTCAGCATTGGTTGAATGAGAAATATTGGTGTTATACATAAGGAATGCTGACAATTTGTACTTGATCTCACTGTAGGCTGCGGAAATGAAAGCCAATCTTAGCTGAGGAAATTTCGCCACTTGCCTCCAACTACTTCAGTCCTCTCAACTTGATCAACTCCAATCATTATCACATTTCTCTCTCATACAATCATACCTCTCTATCGTTCTCTCTCTCTCTCCACTTCCTCCTTCCAAATAACTATCTCCGTCTATTGGTTCTCATTCACCTAAACTTGGGAAACGACATGTCAAATCTACACATAGCACTTGATGGAAACTATGGATGTATTTCTGTTATCCAAACTCTCTGCATATACAATTCTATTCTAATATTATCATTATGTTCATGTTATGAATGTGGAATTGATTGGTGACATTTCTATTCATAAAAATCTGGTGTGGCACACTCACACAACTTTCCTTGCCTTTATGAAAATTGATCACCTGACGCTAGTGTTCCCGCGCATCTCAAGTCTACTATTCAAAGATTTGAGCCAGCTAGTGACAGGGCAATAACGCTGGAGACACACGAGGTCTGCTATCTCGTCACAGTGAATCATTCAATAGAATCAACAGTTGCTAACAGTTTGCAATTGGATAGTCACATTTTCTCGAATTTCGAGCTTATTTTTAATCTTAGGTGAAAATGTTGCAGAACATTAATTGTAGAGATTCTCATGCTCAATCTTTTCCACTCGAATTTTTCTGTTTAAATTGAATATGAAGCCTGATAATTAAGAATCTTAAATCAAACTTTGCACAGATGGGGCGGAGCTCCTGAAATTTTTACAGATATGGGACTTGTGGCAGTATAGAGCTTATCGATGACTACTTTAGGTATAACTTTAATAGAAATCGTTGGAGCCGTTTTCGAGAAAATCGCGAAAAACCCTGTTTTTGACAACATTTTCGCCATTTTTGCTGCCATCTTGAATCGAATTTGATTGAAATTGTTCGTGTCGGATCCTTATATTGTAAGGGCCTTACGTTCCAAATTTCAAGTCATTCACACACACACACACACACACACACACATAAAGACCAATACCCAAAAACCACTTTTTTGGACTCAGGGGACCTTGAAACGTATAGAAATTTAGAAATTGGGATACCTTAATTTTTTTCGGAAAGCAATACTTTCCTTACCAATGGTAATAGGGCAAGGAAAGTAATAAAATTCTAGTATTCAAATTCCATGATAAGTGCCTGGAAAATTGAATAGCCAATTGGTCGATGCTTATCTCTCAATCTTTGTATAAAGTAGTTTGATCTTGTTCAATCCCAGCTTCCTTACTCATCCCAATCCACCATGAATTTGTGTATAATATCCTAGAAGTTTAGTAGGAAACATCATCCTATACTGACTAATTCTATCCGTTTTTATGCTTCTATGCATGATTCTTCTCAACTGGTTCACTTTCTCCTTATTTAAATCCTTATCCAGATGAACATTATTCAAATTCTTGTGAACTATGAGATGAACCAATCTCAGTATTAATATTCTCAATTCCCATAGTGTCCAGTGTGTTGACTAACTGATTTTGAGGTGGGTTCTCCGTGACAATCAGCTGTATTGACTGTGGATTTTTTCTCTTTGCAGCGTTAATATGATAAGATTCATTGCTATTTATTTTTCCATCTCTCAAATTCAACATAAAATAGCTTGATCGTCCTTACATTCATGTCTATCTCCCTTTTCTCTTTCTCCACTTCTACTCTGCACCTCTCATCTCTCTCCTTCTTAAACCATATCTTCGTCTACGATTTCTCAGTTTGTTCTGAAATCTTCTATCCACCACACTCAATGTAGTCCCTTCAACATTTCTCTATAAAAAAATTCAATCCTAAAATGTAATCCTTTATCTTCTATCCCATCCCCGCCATCCCACTGCATATTCTTTCTACTCCTTCCAACGTCTCTCTTCCTCCTTGTTTACCCTTCTCTTAAGAATAACACTTAATCTCTCACTCCCTCTCTCACTAGTTCAGTTTTCTCACCCGCCTTCCCACCTGAATCTTCTCCTACTCTTTCCAAAGCCTTTCATCCTCCTCACCTACTCTTCTCTCACGACTACCACTCTCTCTCACTCTCTATCTAATTCAAAACACAGCCGGTTAATTAGAAAGTGCACGCTGTTGAGGCCAGACAGACACCCCCAGCAAAGCAAACTAACTACAAACATCCCTTATTAGCCTTAGCAGCCCTTCTGCCCTTCAGCACTGCATTGTTAGCCTCAGACCTCAGAGCAGTAGGCCCTCAAAATGCTCGTTATTAGGACAACACTAATCAATACAGCACTGTGTAATAGGCGAGTCAAGTGGAACAGTACTTTCAATCCAACTGAATCAGGTCTAAGTGGAGTTATCTGAATCCAAATGAGCGTGGAAAAAGATAAATTATGGGCTCAAAATATTTTCAAAGGAAACAGATAGGCTATGGAGACCTTACTAGACTCGTCTATTCGTGGTGTAAAATTATTGACTAGTTCTATAGTAAGGTCCACATTATTATGGCAGAGGAGAAAGATAGGAGAACAACGTTGCCGATAGTCACTGTCTTGTCTTGACGGTAGCTGATACAGGTTTATTGATGTAATATTAACTGTTAATTCTTGTTTAAAATAATCAATTATATTTTATTAAGCAAGAAATTATATTTTCCTCCACCTCCTGTCTGAAGTGCTTACTGTACTCTCTTGAACATAATACTAAAGTGTCACTTTTTCGCTCTCGGGATGAAAAGACATGAAAACTCCCTAGAGCGTGAAAATAACTCCATTTAAATAACATGGGAAGCATCTCTATTTTAAAAACGTACATTTGAAATAGGTTAGAAGGTCTAAGCTCAGATGAGGAAGCATATAGAGTAGTCATTAAACCAACTAAATTCAATACCTCAACCAGAAATTTGATCAATATATGAAATTTATGTTTGTATGCTAGAATTATTACAAACTTCATATCACTATACTGAAAAAATGTATAATTTTTTTTATTCCATGTTATTCAAAATACCAGCCAACGAATATTCCTATTAACTAATCAAATTTGAAACGGGAACTTCATCATAGTTGTAGTTGTGGCGGTCATTGTTGTTACAACTTTTGCCGACAGATAGCGCATAGCGCTGTCGGCGGAGAACTGTGATTACAAGCCAGCCTAGCTGTTTACTTTTTAGATTATGTTGTAACACATTGTTTGGTCAAGTATGTTTTTAAAAAATATTTTATTTGCAGTTTTTATAAAAATGTAGGTGGAGGAAAAATGGTGTGTATATATCACGAGTGAAAAATGTTTTATCTCCCTCAGGAAAATTGTTGCCCTCGGCTTCAAACTTTTCCCTCAGGGTGAAAAATCAGTAAATTTCACTCTAGATATACACATAACTATTTTAAATCATTTCATAATGAATTTCCATAATTCAGATAAAATATCTTCATATTAATTTGATTGATTATTATTATTATTGATTGATTATATAACAGAACAAAGCGAGAGAGAGATAGCGCCATCCGCTTTATTGAATGAAAGACAAGAATAACAATACCCACTGCTATACAAACACTACCATTATAACGTGGACCTCACTATAGACAGTTGAGATGAGAGTATACTAGTATTTCTGATGGAAAATACAACACTAACTTCATTCTGAATGGAATGGTGACAGTGAGTTATCAAGCTTCAATCTTGAGGTGCGTACAGATTTACGCGCCGCGAACATGAGCAATTCACTTTCAATCAGCTGATGCCAAACTTTTCATATCTGTATCTTACCGTTTCTGTAAAAATACAGATATAATCAGCTGATTAAAAGTGAATTGCTCATGCTCGCGGCGCGTATATCTGTATGATTAGCCACCACCTTATAATTGATTAGCCTGAGGGATCCTGTTGCTTTAAAATGAAAATCAAGAGACCGTAGTTCATATTCTCCAATTTATTCAAAGCCACCTTCTGGCGGCTTTCTGCTTTATGGTTTCTGATGGTGTGGAGCTCCATCACAAATGATCCCTCATCATTACCCTCCACACGCACAAGTCTAGGCCTCATGCAAGCTACATCCTCAACGAAAAAAACTTCACCACAACAATATAATTAACATGTTAGACATGATCAAAGCTCAAGAGCTCACTTCACACAACATAATAACGTCTGGGTTAGGAATAGAACTCTAACTATTTTGTCTAAAGTAGCATAGAGGGACTAATTGGCACTTATAATAATGCTGTCAAACATGTCGGCCGGCATCGTTTGCCAATACACTTTTGCATCTCTAATTGGACGTCATTAGAGGGACTGGAGGATGATGAGGAGGAGGAGAAGGTGGAGGTGGTGGTGTCGGAGGAGTAGGAGGAGGAAGTGGATGTGTAGGAGGTTGAGGAGAAGGAGGAGAAGGAGGAGAAGGAGGAGAAGGAGTAGAAGGATGGAGAGTGGAGGGTATTGAATTTAATTAGCAGAAAAGACGAATGACTTGAACGGGCGGTTCTGTACTAACCAAAAGAGAACGAAAGATGGGAGGAGAGTGGTGAAAGATGGTGGGTAATGATGGAGAGAAACTCGAGAGAGAGAAAACAGTTTGTGAGGATAAAAAGGAGGTGGAGAAGTGAAGGAGGCTTAGGATTAGATTGGATTTATTTATTTTTGTACTTTAAAATGTGTGTTGGCTTGGAAGCTAATTAATAAATCAATTCATTATCGACTGAAGTGGGAAGTAGAGTGAAAAATCAATGATTATAACATCAGTTCAAGAATCCTTTCAAAGAATAGAAACATTTCAACATTTACGATGACAGTGTAATGTGAGGTAGGTCTATTCATCAATTATTAATGAAAACGATATAAAACTTGTACCCTTTCATTAATACATTTCAAAAACTTTAAAACATTTTAACGTCTAGTAACTTGAAAATGGCCAAAGTATATTGAAACTGGTCGTTAAAATGTTTTAATAAAAGGGTACTACAAATTTTATATTGTTTTTTTTTTCATGATAATAGATAGCGCTATCTGCTTTGTTGAATGATAGACAAGGATAGAAATACCATTGCTAATCAAACACTGGCATTATAACGTGGACCTCACTATAGAATCCTGCAACTTCTCTCTCTAAAGCAAGCAAGCGTAAAACGAGGGCTCATTACATCCCAATTGCAATTGAACTGTTTCTAAGTAGTTGACTCAACTCTATATAGAAGTAAATAGAGTTATAGTACATGGAGCTATACTATATATACTGAGAAAATATATACAAAAAAGACAACGAGCTCAACAACCAGTTATTACAGTGGTTAAATTGTTAACTGGTAGCCAATGGACTGTGACAAAGTGGGACCGAATAAGTACGTATAGTGAGGTCCACGTTATAACGGCAGTGTCGGATTAGCAATGGTATTGCTATCCTTGTCTATCATTCAACAAAAGCGAATAGCGCTATCTCTTTCTCGCTTTGCTCTGTTGCCAGATTGTCTTTTAACAATGTAGAATTTAAAATAATTAACAAATATTTCGTCTTAATTATGAAAATTCATTATGAAATTTATTGAGAAAATTATTTCTCGCTTACCAAAATATAATTGATCATTTCAAACGAGAATAAACATTTGATATTACATTAATAAACGTGTATCAGCTACCGTTTATGGAAGGCATTGACAGGACCGAATTTCGGCAACGTTGTTCTCCCATGTTTCTCCACTGCCATTATAACGTGGACCTCACTATAGTGCGGTCCATATTATAATGACAGTGGAGAAAGATAGAAGAGCAGCGTTGCCGATTCTCTTCCCATGCCACTGCCTGAAAAATATAGCTCATACTGGTATAATTTGATGAACTGATCAACTGATCATTCTTGTTAAAAATCACCAATTATGTTTTATTTACCAAGAAATAGTTATTTGTACTGGGTGCGGCAGGAAGGGTGGATGTTTTTAGAACAGATAGTATTCTGATTTGGGTAGTCGGATTGGGCCAGCTGCAGTGAACATGTGTTCAGTAGATCATACCATTTTTTCTAGTCATTGTTTAATCGGCATCATGGATTCGTGGAATGTGCAACATCGTGTGTTTACTTACGACAGTTTTGTGCGTAATAATGAGAGTATCATTACATTTCAGCGCGAGTTAAGTCGTCATTTCAATCTTGCGAGAAATGAAAATGTACCCACTCGTAACACCATTTTACGTTGGGTAAAATCATTTCGTTCAGTAGGAACAGTAATGAATAAACGACCACCAGGGGCTCATCGCAGTATACGCACTCCACAAAATGTGGAAAGAGTTCGGCAAGCCATACTCCGTAGTCCTAATCGATCTGCCAGGAGACATTCTTCTGAACTGAACATCAGTGATCGGTCAGTAAGGCGTATTTTACATAAAGATCTAGGATTTCATCCCTACAAAATGGCCATGGTTCAACAATTGAATCCTGGCGATTATGTAAAGCGGCTGAATTTTGCTCGAGAAATGGAGGCCATATTTGACCAAAATGAAAACATCATTTTGTTTACGACGGATGAAGTACATTTTCATTTGAATGGTACCGTTAATCAGCAGAACTATCGTTATTGGTCAGATGAAAATCCAAAATTAATGCATGAGAGACCATTACACAGTCCCAAGGTGACAGTTTGGTGTGCTGTGAGCAGTATATTTGTTATTGGTCCATACTTTTTTGAAGACGACAACGGGACCACTGTAACTGTAACCTCAGAACGTTATAGACAGATGTTCACTGAATTCTTCCTTCCTGAATTAAGAAGGAAACGTATTCCTATCCGGCAAGTATGGTTTCAGCAGGACGGGGCGACAGCTCACACAGCAAGAAATTCAATGGAAGCAATTCGGGCTGTTTTTCGTGGTCGCATCATTTCTCGGTTTGGTGACATTGATTGGCCTCCTCGTTCTCCAGACCTGTCCATGTGCGACTACTTCTTGTGGGGTTTCCTGAAGTCACGTGTTTACCAGCATAAACCACGTACACTTCAAGAACTAAAGGGAGCAATTCGTGAGGAAGTCGAACAAATTGGCAGGGCAATGTTAGAAAGAGTACAATCCAACTTCCGAGAGCGGCTTGTAAAGTGCATTGCTGAAAACGGCCGTCACCTGTCAGATATTGTTTTCAAACATTAATTTTCTAAAATTGTAAAATAATGTGAATATTGTTCTGTAAATAAATGTTTTTTTTTTATGCATAGGTAACGACATATTACTTTTTTGAAAACCGTTCATCCTTTCTGCCGCACCTTGTATAACTAGAGTGAAAAGTACGACTTTTTCTCCCTGTGGGAAAAAGTTTAAAGCCCGAGGCGAAGCCGAGGGCTACAATTTTCCTGAGGGAGAAAAAGTATTTTTCGCTCATGATGTACACAACATTTTTCCTCATCTACATTTTTTGATAAAAACTGCAAATAGAATCATTTTAATAACTTATGTATTGGTGACAATGTTTCCTAACAACATAACCTAAAATCTAAAAACCGGTCGGCTGATTGGCACTGCCGATTGCGCTATCTATCGGCAAAAGTTGTAACAATTATATCAGCTGAGCGGCTACCAAGAATGGCTGACTCCAGATCACGCGTTTCAGATTTGAATTGCAGATCAAAAATATTTGTTGGCTGGTATTTTGAATAGAATAGAATATTTTCAAAGTTGTTTAAATTTTTATTGTCTACTAACATTAAGAATATAATATCATAGAAACATAATATATTCATGAGTTGATCAAATTTCTGGTTATGGTATTGAATTCAGTTGACTCAATGACAGACACCTCCATTACGCTTTCTCATCTGAGCTTAGACCTTCTAACCTATTACAATGTAAGTTTTCAAATAGAGATGCTTCCCATGTAATTCAAATGGAGTCACTTTTCCTCCCTAGGGAGTTTTTCTGTATTTTACTACCGAGAGCGAAAAAGTGACACTTTAGTATTATGTTTCAGGGAGTAAAGTAAGTACTTTAGACAGTAGGTGGAGGAAAATATATTTTCAATGATCTAATAATACATTTTCATAATATTAGAATTGAATATTTTGTCAATCAATTATATTTTCGCATTGTTGCAGAAGGATCTGGCAACGTTGCAGAAAAGGAAAGACAGAGCTGTCTGCTTTGTGGAATGATAGACAAGGATAGCAACTGCTATTGTAAATTAAGGAAATGAACGAAGCTGAGAAGGTTCCATAGCTGAGGTCTAGTTGGAAAATTGAAAGCCGGACCTTTAAATTGGGGCTTCCTGTGTGGTGACAATAATAATTGAACCGATCTAGCTGTTAGCCACTCCGGCTGGCTTTGACTCCTCTATTACGTCCA
This sequence comes from Nilaparvata lugens, assembly GCF_014356525.2. NCBI lineage: Eukaryota > Metazoa > Arthropoda > Insecta > Hemiptera > Delphacidae > Nilaparvata > Nilaparvata lugens. Next base: position 5,586 of record NW_024091319.1, on the reverse strand, counting down.
AATGTTAACTGCTGAATGGAACTGAATCATCTTTAACAGGCCTATTCACGTTTTAACCGAAATTTCCACTTACAAGACGGTTGTTAACGCAATTATCATCTGCTGTGCTAGGCGATTCCAGCAACATTTGGGAATATGCCTTCACCCATCCATTCCTATTGTGATTTCCAAGCTGATCAATCTGAACAATTAAGTCCAAAAGTTCAAAATCGTTTCAAGCTGCAGAAATGAGGTTTCTAAGGAGTGTTTTGGCTGCACTAGAGTGATAGAATAAGAAACACTGATATAAGACAGGGTTATTGGTTGCTCCTCTACATGAAAGAATTATTCAAAATAGATGCAACTGGTGCAGTCATTTGGATAGGATGCCACCTGGAAGAATTCCCGTTGTAGTCCAAAACTATAGACCTACAGGAAAAAGAGATCTAGGGAGACCAAGAAAGAGATGGGTACCGGAACAGGTTCATTAATAAACCTAATTCCTGAAGTGAAGATGATGATGAAGAAGTTCAAAATCGTATGAATGTTGCTGCAGTGAGAATTATCACTTCAAACGCTGGGTATTTGTATCTCAAATAGAAACAAATAATAGCTAAATATGAGACACAATAAGAAACATAGAGAATACAATGGACACATAAGATGCAATAGAATGTGTAACCAGTATCATTCATTATAATTCATTGACAATTATAAAAAATGGAGAATATCTTCGACACAATTGAAATATAATAATAAAGAGTTCAAATTTCACTAATTGGCATATTGCCTATTTGCTAACTAGTAGTTCTGTGAACAGTAGACCTCGCGTAGTTATAAACCACAGTCTCCTCTTACTGTCCATCAGAGTAAATTCTGTTCTTTCCTGTCGTGTTGGCGAGATATCGGTGTATAAACAGCTATGCTGCTATCATCAAAAGCTTACCGAGTTGAAAGCAGAGAAAAGTCGAGAGAAAATACTATGCTACTTTAAGTTATCAATTGCATGCAATTAATAGTCCACACAACATCTGTATTTTCAATAAGTTACATTGAGATATTGATTTGCATGTGTCATTGCATGCAATTTATAATCCACTCGACAGCTGATCTATGATGAATAATTCTATAGTCTGATTTTTTCTTTAATATTGACGTATGAAGGAAGCTCCTTCTCCTTTTATATATTATCATAGAGAAACAATAGCTCAAGTAGATATCCCATGGTATAGGACGTTCATGTCGCTACTTTTACTGTTATCTCAAGCCGATAGTCCACGTAGTTCTTTCCCGTGAAGCTGTGTGACGCTCGTAGTCTCTCATATTGTGCCGTTCATAGACTCTCACCCCAACAAAACAGTAAACATCGACAATAATCGACAGTAATCGGCTTGAGATAACAGTAAAAGTTGCAACATAAACGCCCTATACCATGGGATATCTACTTGAGCTATTGATTCTCTATGAAATTATCTTTGGATGCAAATTTTCCAAAAAAAACTTGTATATACGTCGACGCGAAATTAAAAAAAGAATATACCTGTCAAATTTCATGAAAATCTATTACTGCGTTTCGCCGTAAATGCGCAACATAAATAAAGAGAAATGCAAAACCGTCGACTTGAATCTTAGACCTCACTTCGCTCGGTCAATAAATGAGCTTATAATTACAGGAACATAGCACGTGTTCTAAGCCTAAGGTTTAGAATGTAAGTGCAGAGAGATTGATATTTGGAGCTCCCTACCAAACAACAGAATAATACAAAGAGTACGTCAATGAGACAAAACCAATAAAACGATGCTGCTAGCTATGATGACGACACAATTACTCCTTCTCGCAGTAACTAGCTGCTGGAGGCCCAAAGAGAAGAAGAGAGAGTGAGAGAGAAAGAGAGACTGAGAGAGGGTAAGATAAGATAAGATATTTATTGATAATTTTTACAAGGCTGTTGCCATTGGTAACATTTACAAAATCTGGTGTGGTACACTCACACAACTTTCCTCGCTCATTGAAATGTAAGCCTCATTCTCAAACGAGAAGAATTTAGGGGAATAACATAATGACGATTGGCGGTAACATATTAGGAACTACGATCAGACTACTCTACATGTGTATATATAATTGTTTTCAGAGTACTTTTTCCCTTGTGTAAATTGTGAAATTGGATGATTTTTTCTGAAGTCGTCAAAACAGCTGTTCTACAGATGAAATATCTGTACTATGTGTTCTTTTTATAAACTGCTCTACCTACTTCATGCACGAGAAGGAGGTTTCAAAATCCATTTCTCTAGGATGGGGTAGACCATAGCCACCTCTAATACAAGGCCACGGCCTACGATATTGCAACGTCGCAGTGTAGGCCTAGAATCTAATACATGATTGGTGAAAAAGATTTTAAAAAATACCAGCTGATCTTTTTCACCAATCATGTATTAGATTCTAGGCCTACACTGCGACGTTGCAATATCGTAAACCGCGGCCTTGTATTAGAGGTGGCTATGGGTAGACCCCCCATAAGTTTCTTAGGAGGGAGACTCATGCCAGTTGATAGAGCTGATAAATAACTATACAGTGTATGAATTTGAAAAAATCGGTAAAGTCAATTTTAAGAAAATCGTGAAAAACATGGTTTTTTAGTAATTATCCGCAATTTTTCTTAAGAATATTACGGAACTCCTGCAATTTTTCCAGAAATGAGACTCATGTCAGTCGATAGGGCTCATGAATCGCATCCATGGTATAAATTTGAAGAGAATCGTTTGAGCCGTTTTCGAGAAAACCGTGAAAAGTATAGTTTTTTAGTGATTATCCACCATTTTTCTAAAGAATATTACGGAACTTCTGCAATTTTCCCAGAAATGAGACTCATGTCAGTTGATAGGGCGTATAAATAGCTATCCATGGTATAAATTTGAAGAAAATCGTTAGAGTCGTTTTCGAGAAAACCGTGAAAAACATGGTGTTTTAGTAACTATCCGCCATCTTGAATTGAATTCTATTGAATTCCTTATTGTCGGATCCTTATTGTGGTATTAGGACCTTAAGTTTAAAATTTCAAGTCAATCGGTTAATTAGGAATGGAGTTATCGTGTTCACAGACACACGACACACACACACACAGACCAACACCCAAAAATCATGTTTTTGGACTCAGGGGACCTGGAAACCTAAAGAAAACTTGAAATTGGGGTACCTAAAATTTTTTTGGAAAGCAATACTTTCCTTACCTATGGTAAATAGGGCAAGGAAAGTAGAAATAGACAATATAAAATTAAATGAAACTTGAGAGATAAATAATTATTTACAGTTCCGCATGAGTATTAATCAATTAAAAATATTGAAGAAAATAATATTTTACATATTGAGCCATCAACACTATAGACTACTAGATCACATTAGCAAACTAAAGTTGTTATTTGCATCCATGTGGAATGAAACTTATCATTAAAGTATACAATGAATAATTAAACTTCATAATAAAATAAAATAGAGGGTAGATGAAATAGGTAATAAATGAACTATAAAGGTGTTCCTATTACAAAACATTGTGATCAGACTTTTAATAAGAAAAAGAGAAGTAATAATGAAACTGCGTGCATGAAAAAGGAGCAATGAAATGAGAGCATGAATGCACCAAACCCTGCCAATCATAATGACCTTATGGTAATGTATCATTTATAAATGATGACAGAGGGTGAGTGAGTGAGAGGGGGGGAGGAACGAGAGAGAGAGAGAGTGAGAGAATAGCTGGGAAAGAGTGGTGTGAAGTTAGTGTACACTGTACAAGGTGTCAATTTGTTAAAATGGATGGTCATAGGAAGGGTGAGGAGAAGAAGGAAGGGAGAGAAGTAAAGTTTGGGAAGAGGGTAGGGATTTGTGAATGATGAAGAGAAAGGGAATGGTGGAAGTGATGAAAAAGAAGAAGAAGAGAACAAGGAGAAGGAAGAAGAAGTTGATGAGGAGGAGGAGGTGGAGGACGAGGTTAGAAGTGATGATGAAGAAGAAAACTAAAAGAAAGAGGAGTAGGTGAAGAAGAAGGAGAAGGAGCAGGAGAAGGAGGAATAGTAGGAGGAGAAGGATGAGAATGAGATGAGGGAAGAGCAGGAGAAGGAGGAATAGAAGAAGAAGGAGGAGTAGGAGGACGAGGTAAGGAGGGAGAAGAAAAAGAAGAGTGACTTTGGGCATAACGAAGCCTCATTAAAAATAACCCATAGCTTCAACTTTAACGAGCGAGTAACCCCCAATACACACTGTACGACTCATGAACGCGTGCTAGCCAGCACACGCGCTACCACACAAAGACGATACAACCGCGTGTTATTCCAGAATCGCGATGTATGAGACTTTGAGACATTTTTCCAATTAGCCGATTCCTAGAAACCAACTAATTTCAAGAGATCGCGAAGTTGCTCTCACTTTGAAGGATATTTTTCTTTTGTGGAAAATAATGATAAGATCATTGAACTTAAGTTCAGGAGTCTGATGATGACCTACACCAGATCGAAACGGCCACTGCTAATAGTGAGTGCATTTTTCTATTCATAAGGCCTTGTTACACACATATATAGGTTTTTGGATGTAGAATTTTTCTGTCCTTGAAATTCTATTAGATTGAACATAACTTGTGTATTAACACAAACTTGTGTAACTTTTGTATCTAACTTGTGTGAGCATACTTTGTACCTATATATTGATTATGTGTACCTGAACACATCATATGTTTGCCAAGTTTCATTCAATCTGGCAGAATTTATAAGGACGGCAAAAAATTCTACGTCTAAAAATTGATGTGTAGCCTATGTGTAACTAGACTTTGGCCACTGCCTCCGTAGTCCTAAGCAAAGTGCATTCTGGTGACGTCAGCACAGGTAGGGCTCCTACACCAATAAAATTTTGTTGATTTTAGCTGATCTATATCAGCTAGTAAGTGTTTTATTGGTGTAGGAGCCCAACCTGTGCTGACGTTACCGTCAACCACCTATCTTGCACTATGGCTTTGTTTACGGAGGTAGTGTCCTACACCAATAAAAATGTGTTGATTTCAGCTGATCTATATCAGCTAGTGTTTTTATTGGTGTAGGAGCCCTACCTGTGCTGACGTTACCATCAACCACCTGTCATGCACTATGGCTTTGTTTAAGGAGGTAGTGCTTTGGCCCAGTTGCACAAAATCCTGTTGATTTCTAATCATGATTGAATTCCACGAGAACCAATCAGAGAAGAAGACTTCTGATTGGCTCTCAATTGAAATTAAAAGTTAACAGACTTTTGTTCAACCGGGTGTTTGTCTTTTCCAATTTAAGTTTGGAGAGTAATAAGCAAAGAGTAATAACTGGCAATCGTGCTTATTATGCCAATATTAAATTGATCACCTATCGGTCTCTATCTAGGGCAACCAAACTGAAAATTCACAAAAGGCTGATCCGACCAATAATCACTTATGGCTCATAGACATGGAATGTCACCGCTGTTGATGCCTCTAAACTGAGAATTTTTTAAAGAAAAATTATCAGGCGAATATATGGGGGTGTCAACGACAATGGAGTGTGGAGAAGAATATCGAATAATGAAATAAATGAAATTGTTGAGGGTGAGGATGTGGTCCG
>NW_024091318.1:0-20495 GCF_014356525.2 Nilaparvata lugens | reverse complement strand
TTGATTGATAGATGGGAATGCCTATTGGAGGAGGATGGAGTAGAAAAAGTAGGACATAACAAAACTAATCAGCGTAAAGATGTGGTGGAGAAGTGGAAGGAGAAAATAAAGAAAAGAAGGAGACGAGGTAGCAGAAGTAGGAGAAGAAGAGGAAGAAGAAGAAGAAAATGAAGAAGGAGAAGAAGACAGGAGAAGGAGAAGTTGAAGAAAAAGGAGACTGAAGGAGAAGTAGGAGACGAAGATAGAAAATGAGGAAGAAGGAGAAGACAGAAAGGAGAAGTGAGAGAAAAAGGAAGAGGAGAAGAAGACGACGAAGAAGAAAACATATATAATGAACCGAAATATGGGGTGGAGACGAGAAAAAAAATCGAGGAGGAAAAAGTAGATGGAGAATAAGAAGCAGGAGTAGACGGAGAAGAAGAGGAAGAATAAGAAGGGGGAGAATAATAAGGAGGAGAAGATGAAGAAGTTGGAGGAGAAGAAGACAGGAGAAGGAGAAGTGGATGAAGAAGGGAATAAGAAGGGGGAGAATAATAAGGAGGAGAAGATGAAGAAGTTGGAGGAGAAGAAGACAGGAGAAGGAGAAGTGGATGAAGAAGGGAATAAGAAGGGGGAGAATAATAAGGAGGAGAAGATGAAGAAGTTGGAGGAGAAGAAGACAGGAGAAGGAGAAGTGGATGAAGAAGGAGACTGAAGGAGAAGTAGGAGAAGAAGAAGACAGGAGAATTGGAAGAGGAAGAAGACAGAAAGGAGAAGTAGGAAAAGAAGAAGAAGAAGAAGAAGAAGAAGAAGAAGAATGAGAAGAAGAAGAAGAAAAAGAAAAGAAGAAGAACAAAATAGATCTAATGAACAGAAATATGGGGTGGTGACGAGGAAAAGAAATCGAGGAGGAAAAAGTAGATAGAGAATAAGAAGCAGAAGCAGACGGTGAAGAAGAGGAAGAGGAGGAGGAAGAAGAAGAAGAACAAGGAGAAGATGAAGGAGACGAAGAAAGAGGAGAAGAAGACATGATAAAGGAAGAATGTTTGTGACAGACAGGAAAGACTTCTCTTGTTCATCAATAACAAATGAGTGATGAACCTTTGATCTACTTTCTTTTTACTTGGATCTCTCTTTTCAACTTAACATTATCATCCAGGATGACAAGAAGAAAAAGAAGAAGAAGAAGAACAAGAAGAAGAAGAAGAAGAAGAAGAAGAAGAAGAAGAAGAAGAAGAAGAAGAAGAAGAAGAAGAAGAGAAAAGAAGAAGAAGAACAAGAAGAAGAAGAAGAAGAAGAAGAAGAAGAAGAAGAAGAAGAAGAAGAAGAAAAGAAGAAGAAGAAGAAGAAGAAGAAGAAGAAGAAGAATAATAAGAAGAAGAAGAAGAAGAAGAACAAGAACAAGAACAAGAACGAGAAGGAGAAGAAGAAGAAGAACAAGAACAAGAAGAAGAAAGAAGAAGAAGAAGAAGAAGAAGAAGAAGAAGAAGAAGAAGAAGAAAAAGAAGTATAAGGAGGAGAAGAAGAAGAAGAGAAATAAGAAAATGAAAACAGGAAGATGAGGAAAGTAATTAGTGAACTTGGTAATTAATTATTTCATATAATTTTTCACAAGTACTAACAATAATTATTAGAATCAGGCCCAACTATTATACTAGTAAGCCCATTGAAAGCTATGAAGGATGTTCCCACATATAAAATCCTCGGACTACCATGAATTATTTTAATCGTATACTGTAATGGCCAGAGAGAACTATTCCACTTAATTGATCAATATTTTTTCCAAAATCTTTGATGTTAATAATTCACTAGAACGTTGACAATGTACTGCATTTCACTCCTTTTTTCGAGCTGATTTACTCTGTGATTTCAAAAGTGTTATAAAAGCTATATTCCTGTAACCTGTCTGACTTTTCTTCGAATTAGATATTCTTCTAAAAGTTTTGAAATTAGTTATTAACAATAAAGTAGAGTATTGATTTTATTAAAAAACCAAAATCAATCTAACTGTGGAAATTACAGCACTATAACTAAGGGTGTAATTTAAATTTTAGTATGAGAATAAATTTGAAGCTCATTTCAATCTATTCAACGCCTTACGAATTAACTCTACTTACCTCATTCTATTCAAAATTTTTCCAGTTCATACTCCTTTTACAACCATTTCTAATAACGTTTCTCCTGAACCATTGCATTTGAAATATAATATTTGACCTTTAATCATTTGTACTTGAAAGAGCGAACCAGCAATTCATAAAAATAAATCTAAATTTTTTAATTGTGTGAGAATAAATTTGAAGCTCATTTCAATCTATTCAACGCCTTACGAGTCAACTCTACTTACCTCATCCTCTTTTGGTAGAGAGTTAGTGGGGAGGATATTTTTAATATTCTTCCCAAAGAATGGACATTGATATCTCCAAAGCTCCGCCAATTTATGTAGATGCATAACAATACGATTATTATCTATAGTTATTATATTACAAATTGCTTTTTCATATCATATACAGTTCAATAGTTATTTTCCTAGTCTATATTATGTAAATTCATCTATAATTTTGCTGTATTGTAAGCTATTGTATATAAGTGTATAAGCCAGTATATATTGTAATCTACATAAATAAAGTACTCAATCAATCAATCAATCAATCCTATTCAAATTTTTTCCCAGTTCATACTCCTTTTACAACCATTTCTGATAATGTTTCTCTCCTGAACCATTGCATTTGAAATATTCGACCTTCAATCATTTGCACTTGAAAGAGCGAACCAGCAATTTATAAAAATAAATCTAAATCGGAGTGCGATGATTGTGGGAGCTCCGAACATTTTCCAGGGGTTTATGGGTTGTGAAAATTTTGGAAAATTGCCATAACCAGGTTGTATGTCTCCTCTTCGAGAGGTAAGCGAATTTTGTACTATAATTTATTGAATAATAATTCATGGAAATTTATTGAAATTATCATTACTCCAAGCATAGATAACAAAACAATATTGACCTATCACTCTATTGTCTGCTGCTTATTTATTATTCTGTATATCATATCAATGAAAATATCCATAATTATTATTTAACGAAAATCCCAATTAAATGCTTTAAATCACCCCGAAGACTTCTGCTACTGCACATATAGACAACAGGGTAAACAGCTAGATGGAAATTCGTTGAGTGCTACTATTCAAAAATCACGTGATGACTGGGCTGACAATTAATTTTTGAATAGTAGCGCTCATCGAATTTCCATCTAGCTGCTTACCATGTTGTCAATATTTGCAGTAGAAGAAGTTTTCGGGGTGATTTACAGCATTTAAATGGGATTTTCGTTTAATAATAATCATTCATTAACCCTAGAAATACATACTGGGGTGTTTCACACCCCAGGGATTTTTTTTCTGTTCTGCAGTTGACAATATCAAACAGATTGGAATTTATGCCCAGTCTAAATTGGGTTTGTAGTATTGTCAACTACTCTCCACCACTTCCAGTCAGTAATAGCATTCTACAAGGTCACCAGCTCATCTTGTTCTTCGTTTGGGGTGTCTAACACCCCAGAGTGTCTTTTACGTAGGACTTTCATCAAACACTTTTATTACAAAGATTTACTTGTATTGTCACTATCAATGTGGTATGGGATGATGGATCAGATTGGAATGAATGCTATGATTCTCTACAACTCGAGATTCAAAACAATAAAGTGAAGAGACGTGATTGATTGATTGATTGATTGATTGATTGATTGATCGATTGATTGATTGATTGATTGATAGATTGATTGAGTACTTTATATATGTAGATTACAATATATACTGGCTTATACACTTATATACAATAGCTCATAATACAGCAAAATTAAAGATGAGTTTACATAATATAGACTAAGAAAATAATTATTGAACTGTATATGATTTGAAAAAGTAATTTTTAATATAATAACTATAGATAATTATATTGTTATGCATCTACATAAATTGGCGGAGCTTTGGACATATCAATGTCCATTCTTCGGAAAGAATATTAAAAATATTCTCCCCACTAACTCTCTACCAAATATGAGAGACTACTAGCGTCACTTTGCTTTACTAAAAATTACTACTAGGTCTATCGGCTTCAGTTAACAGTGAAACTGGAACATAAACGCCCTATACCATAGAATATCTTCTTATGCTATTTTTATCTATGACTAGAAGGTAACCCGAGCTCCGCAAGGTTCTATTTTAAAACTTGACAAACTGAAAACTTGTACTTAAATCTTTAGGAATTTGGAATAGGCCTTCAACCATCCTCAGTCAATTGAGAATATTCATGCAATATTTCAAGTTAATCAGTCCAGTAAATGATTGAAGTGATGATTCGATCAAGTCAACTGAATGAGTGAATAGAAGTGATGATTCGTCATTCGTGAATTTCCTATCCCGTAAGTCTGTAAGCCAATTCTTTCCTTAATAATTATATCATAGACTAGCCGTCAGGCTCGCTTCGCTCGCCATATGCGTCTAGCCAGGGGACTCCGCCCCCTGGACCCCCGACTGGATCGTCCAAGAATGAGATCAGCAGGCTCGCTTCGCTCGCCTGCATTTTTATCATATGTTAGGACGATCCAGTCGGGGGTCCAGACTAAACGTCTGGCTGAACGGATATGGCGAGCGAAGCGAGCCTGACGGCTAGTAATATAATATCCCCAGTAATAGCTCTGATTGAATGCCCAATCAATTTTTCCGCGATAAAATCTTCTCATTTCAATCTTCAACTTGGTGCCAACCTAACAAAGTCAACTCAACTTAATGCCAACCTGACAAAATTATTAATTTAGTTACCAGTTAACAACTGTTTCGAAGAGGTACTCTCTCTAGATTATAGTTCTATATTAATATATGGTTTGGACATTTTTCAATTATAATTAAGAGAATAAGAAGAATATACATGCTGAAAGACGAACTTTAAACTCTTAAAAACCACCCTTAGAGTTAAAAATATTGCTAAAAGATTTCTTAGTGCGCCTCTAAAGGGTCAACTGAACATACCTACCAAATTTGAACGTTTTTGGTCCGGTAGATTTTTAGTTCTGCGAGTGAGTGAGTGAGTCAGTCAGTCAGTCAGTGAGTGAGTGCCATTTCGCTTTTATATATATAGATAGATTATATCCTAGTAGATACCGTATCGATAACTCATTTCCCTCGAAATACATACTCAAATATTACCTCACAACACGTGTAAACAACAAGAGATGTGATAAAATATGCTCACTTTTGAAATACTCTCAAAAATAAGTTAGAAATGAATGAAATAAAAATTGTTACTTTCTTTAAGCAAATGATATCACACTCTGTACATAGGGTGAACACCCAGTTCATTATAAATATCATTATCCAATGAAAAAATCTGGTGTGGCGCACTCACACAACTTTCCTTGCCGTTATGAAAATTGATCACCTGATGCTAGTGTTCCCGCGCATCTCAAGTCTACTATTCAGTGATTTGAGCCAGCTGGTGACAGGGCAATAACGCTGGAGACACACATGAGGTCTGCTATCTCTTCATAGTGAATGATTTAATAGAATCAACTATAATTTGCGATTGAATAATCACATTTTCTCGAATTTAAAGCTTATTTTCAATTTTAGGTGAGAATGTTACTGAACATTAATTATACAGATATTTATGCTCAATCTACTCCACTTGATTTTTTTTTGTTTCAATTGTATCTGAAGCCTGATAATTGGAAATCTAAAATCGAACTTTGCATTAATGGGGCGGAGCTCCTGAAATTTTTACAGATATAAAACTTGTGGCAGTTGATAGAGCATATCAATGACTATTCCAGGTATGAATTTAATCAAAATCGTTGAAGCCGTTTCCGAGAAAATCACGAAAAACCCTGTTTTTGACAACATTTTCGCCATTTTAGCCGCCATCTTGAATTGCATTTGATCGAAATTGTTCGTGTCGGATCCTTATAGTGAAAGGACCTTAAGTTCCAAATTTCAAGTCATTCCGTTAATTGGGAGATGAGATATCGTGTACACAGACGCACATACACTCATACACACACACACACACACACACACACACAGACACACACACACACACACACACACACACACACACACACACACACACACACATACAGACCAATACCTAAAAACCAGTTTTTTGGACTCAGGGGACCTTGAAACGTATAGAAATTTAGAAATTGGGGTACCTTAATTTTTTTCGGAAAGCAATACTTTCCTTACCTATGCTAATAGGGCAAGGAAAGTAAAATAAGCTCGAAACTCGATAGAATGTGAATATTCAATTGCAAACGGTTGATTCTATTAAATCATTCACTATGAAGAGATAGCAGACCTCGTGTGTCTCCAGCGTTATTGTCCTGTTACCTGCTGGCTCAGATCTTTCAATAGTAGACTTGTGATGCGCGGGAACACTAGCTTTTTTCAATTTTCATAACGGCAAGGAAAGTTGTGTGAGTGCGCCACACCAGATTTTTAATCTAATAACAGCAGTACAAATGATACAATATTCTGTTGATGGATGACAATCTATGGATGTTGAATTTTATCAATAATCAAGTTCTTGATAAACAAAACATAGATGCACAAAAATAATATAAAAATTGTCGAGTTTTAATAATTTTTACACAATTAATATTGCCAAAAATTGGTGATTCAGCCAACTCAATTCACAATTTTAAAATGGTAGTTTTGTTTTACCCACGTTTTTATTAATCACATTTGAAAAAAAAAAATAAATTGGAAATAGATGAAAATTGAAATTGTGACTTTCTTTGAGCGAATGATATCACACTCTGTACTGGGTGAAACCAGTTTATTATGAGTATCATTCTCCAATGAAAAACTAATAATAATAATATCGAGTGAACTGGCTGGCTCAGGTCTGGTGTCAGAGTTTTCAGGTCGCAGCTGAACAATTTCAGGGCCTCTGACATGACCAACGACTGCTTTTTAGGCAGCCGGGATCGACGGCTTAACGTGTCCATCCGAAACACGGGAGTGGCCCGAGATAAATATCTTGCCCGGGCCGGGATTTGAACCCGGGCCTCTGAATCATAAAGCCAGCATCACTCGGCTACGGCCACTCCTAATGAAAAACTAAAACCAGGATATTGGAGTTATACAAATATTTACATAGTGGGATCAATTCTCAACTATCAACACCAGTTAAATGGGTAGCGTTAATGTTACTATCATAAGAGCAATTCTGACAGTTTACAGTGAATTTTGACCAGTTAATAATAGTGACCATGCCAAACATACGGAAACACAACATTTGCATATGATTGCTTTGATCCCAGCATATGTTTGGCAACATGAGGTTTACAACATGTTGTCAATCACGTGTTATATAGTGAGGTCCACGTTATAACGGCAGTATTTGGTTAACATTGGTGTTGCTATCCTTGTCTATCATTCAACAAAGCAGGTAGCGCTATCCCTTTTCACCTCCACAACATAGTTTCTTAACAATGTAGAAGTAATATGATATTATTCAACAAAATATTTGATGTCAATCATGAATATTTCAATCATAGAAAATATATTTTCCATGATCTATTCATGCATTTCTATTCATTATTCCAGTATGGTATAGGAATTTGGGGAGGCTTTTTGACACTCACTTCAATAGGATATTTGTTTTGCAAAAGCATATAATCAGGGCAGCCCTTGGAAGACCTAGATTGTATCCCAGCAGGAATTTGTTTATTGAGTTTGGAGTACCAACAATACGGCAAGTGTTTGTCAAGATCATAATTTTCCATATCAATAAAAATAGAGAAAGCCTCACGTTTAATGCGAACCCACACAATTTAAGCCCAACAGTGAACAACTTATATAATAGATCATTTTTTAGATTGCCAGTCAATAAACATCAGCTTCAGTATTTCATGGAATTCTTTGCAAATAAAATCTCAAATCATTTATTACCAGTCCTTTCTCAAAAAAACTGAAAAATGAAATTGATAAATGGGTGAGAGCAAACATCTATTTCAATATTACTTGATTGCTTTTTTGTTGTCAATGTTATTATTCTATTCTTTATATTATCTAATTCTCTATTTTAATGTCTTCATTTCATTTCTGTAAATTTTGTTTAATAGCAACTTAAGTTTTCTAACTTGTACTCTTTTGTTCTTGTACATGTACATAATATTATATAATTATTCTAATTGAACTCACTACTGGCGCTCAAGTGTTAATTTTGCCAGTAGAGCCAAAATTTCATTATTATTATTATTAATAGTTCCATAATAATTTTTATGTATGTATTTCATTTAAGTGCAGTAGCATATATTTATTTTTTGTAAAGCTTTTTTGTATTTTGTTTTTGGCAAATAAATTCATTCATTCATTCATTTTTATAATTGACATTGAATTTTCTGATAGTTAATTATATCCTTCTCTATCATACGACAAAGCAGATAGTGCTATCCTTTTCTATTTCCACATCGTTACTTTACAATGTAGAATTAATATAATATTATTCAATAAAATATTTGATGTCAATCATAAATATTTATCATCCAATCATAGAAGATATATTTCCTCATGATAAATTAATGCATTTTTATAATTGACATTTAATATTCTGATAGTTAATTATGTTCTTTATGGCCTGAACAACGATTTGGGAACGGTGTCTATAAAACGATAATTCTGCATAATCCAATGACAGACAAGGATAGCAAACTAATTGTTTTTTTCTCTAGGGCTACTTTTAATATAAATAAAAATATTTATCTGAGTACCCTTATAAATTATTTTGTCACTTTTATTTTGTGACAAAATAATATTTTCCTTTATAGCAAACTAATTTTTGTTTAATCAGATGCTGACTTTATAAAGTAAATCTCACTATTGAGCCGGCATGTAAACTTGGCCCGTTAGCCACTGCCATCTACTGGCCACATTCAGAGTTAAACTTGTTGTTCTATTGTCGACCAATCAGAAGCGACGAGTAGGCGGAGCTTGGAGGCTGTACGCAATTGAGTCAACTCAACTGAACAGCTACTATAGAAACATAGTCACTGTAAGGCTAGCTAAAGTGCGAGATAAATTTCTTTTAACACGGCTCTTTCTCAAAGACGGAGAGGTCCGATGCTCTATCCTCAACTAATCTCTCCCACTACCTAGCAGCATTCTTCTTCTTTTGTGTCTGTGTGAGAGAGCTTTGTAACGCTTCGCTACCCTCCACTGCGCATCCAATTGTGCGCAGGATGTCCGTCTGTGACTATGCTACAAACTGTGGAGGGAGAATTGGGTTTCTCCTCTTCATGTTAAAAGTAATTTATCTCGCACATTAGATAAACATCGATTTTTGTTCGTACGATATTTTGCCGTCCTTATAAATTCTATTAGATTACACAGATGATGTTTGTCAACTTCCGCTTAAACTAATAGAATTCATAGGGACGGCAAAATACAGTACAATTAAAAACTATGTGTGTGCAGGGCTTAACCACGGAGTAAATAACACTGCTTTCCTTATAATTCAGTGGCTTAACTCAATTGAACAGCTACTGAAATCTACTAGATTTGGATCAGTTTTGAGTCAAAAATAATTTATGTTTTCCAGCCATTATTCTTCAATCCTAGGGCTAAATGTCTGTATGACCTAAATTGACATAGAACAATCAATCATGTATAAAGGTGCGAACAGACTGTCGCTCTGCTCCGCAACCGAACGTCACTCCAGCAGAGCGATTGATGATCGACCGGCGAGCAACAGTGGTTCGACCGGGGAACGCGAGAAGATCTAACATCTTCCGTAACGTTCATGATGGGTGCGTGGGCGGTGCGACTGTGGTTCGATGGTGGTACGAGGGCGGTACGAGGGAGGAGCGTGCTCGGTGCGGGTTGGAAGCACGAATATGTGTACGCAGCTTTAGACTAGATAGATATAATCAATTCCTATTATGTTAGTCGAATGCACACCATTTTCTTCTTATTCGTCTCCTCCTTCTTCTCCTTCTTTTTCTTCTTCTTCTTCTTCTTCTTCTTCTTCTTCTTCTTCTTCTTCTTCTTCTTCTTCTTCTTCTTCTTCTTCTCTACTTGAAGAAAATATTGGGGCACCGAGCTTCGCTCGTTATTTATTTATTGATAAACACAACACAATTCCTCAAAATGATTAGGGAAGGACTAACAGGCACAGCCAAAAACTGTTTCTTCCCCGAATTTTCATTCATACACTATAAATGGTCCAAAAAGTAGGTTATTTTCCATACACTTGAATTCAGGTCCAATTTTCAGTCCAAAAATTTGAAATCAGAAAAGTTCTAATTCAGATTGTCTACAAACCAAAATCAATAACAAAATAACACTCACCAATCACTTAAAACTGTAAAATAATGATTAACTTTGAATATTATTATATACCATGTCATGTCAACAATAATCAGATTATTTTGATCGAGTCTATTAAAATGTATAGTTTTCTCGTGAGATACGGTAAGCTGATTGATCACACAGCTGATCTCCCACACAGGCACACGCATCTTCTGTTATCGACAGACGACAAAATTATCATCTGTTTTACCAAGGATGAATTATCCTTTCCATGTCCTTCAGCAAGTTCTCCCAGGGATGAGACCTAGTGCAATCGAATTTTTATATCATAAATCTACTTTTTTCCAAAATCCGTGAAAATCGTTAGAGCCGTTTTCGAGATCTGTTGGACATACATAACCAGGTAACCAAACATCCAGATATCCTGATAACCATATTACCATATACAGATATATCTCGTTCAATATAATAGGATTAATCAATTAGTATTTAGGCTACAACTTATCACTTCAGTATTGGACTTTGAATAATCAACAACTGTACTTATATCCATACTAGCCGTCAGGCTCGCTACGCTCGCCATATCCGTCTAGCCAGGGGGCTCCGCCCCCTGGACCCCCGTCTAAGAAAGAGGTCAGCAGGCTCGCTTCGCTCGCCTGCATTTTTCATTTGAGCATTTTTATCATATGTTAGGACAATCCAGTCGGGGGTCCAGACTAAACGTCTGGCTAAACCGATATGGCGAGCGAAGCGAGCCTGACGGCTAGTAATATAATATTCCCAGGATTGAAGTGGCAGTGCCCAATCAATTTTTCCGCGATAAATGCATTTAAATCTTCAACTTGGTGCCAAGCTAACAAAGTCAACTCAACTTAATGCCAATCTGACAAAATTATTAATTTAGTTGCCAGTTAACAACTGTTTCGAAGAGGTACTCTATCTAGATTATAGTTCTATAGTAACATATGATATGGAAATTTCAATTATAATTAAGATATTGGGAGAAGAAGAATATACATGCTAAAAGACGAACTTTAAACTCTTAAAAACAACCCTTAGAGTTGAAATATTGCCAAAAGATTTCTTAGTGCGCCTCTAAAGGGCCAACTGAACATACCTACCAAATTTGAACGTTTTTTGTCCGGTAGATCTTTAGTTCTGCGAGTGAGTGAGTGAGTGAGTCAGTCAGTCAGTCAGTCAGTCAGTCAGTGAGTGAGTGTCATTTCGCTTTTATATATATAGATTCTTCCTAGTTCAATCGTCATTCATTATTCTTATAATTCAATGAAACCTCCATTCTTCATAAATAATGTTATCATTTCTGCTATTGTCATTTCTCATTTCAATATTCGATCCATATCTATCATTTATCCATTTATAATCATGATATCATTTATAATCTACACTACCTCATCTATTCCTGTATCAATCTCCATTCTCCATCCGTCATACTCATTTGCATGCTTCTTCATATCCTACACACACAACATTTGTTCTCGATTATACACTTGTTATTCATATCCATACTCAAACGATATCGACATCAATGCTTTTCATTTATCTGAGGCTGACAGTTGAAAATACATCTCAACATATAGTAACCATCAGTTTTTATGACCTCATCAGTTTTACATCCTATTTCAACAATATGATCCTACTGTTGGGTCCTATCCTTTACATCCTAATTCAACAATAGTAATTGCTTTCCAGATTGAAGCAATCATTCACCAATATCAACGATATATTGTTCAATCATTTCATGATGACGTGGAGTCAATCAGTTTTGTAATATTTTCCACAATTTTCTCTGTGATTGAGGGCGATTAATTCTGATGTTTTCAAAGATGTCAGAAGCAAGAGTGAAGCTGGGAGAGAGAGATAGAGATAGAAGAGAGAGAGAGAGGGAGATATAATGGGAGGGGAAAATATAGATGGATAGATATTTTATTTGACAATAACTGTTACTATATTCAAACTAGAGAGAGAAAGAGAGATATTGATTGATTTGATTTGATTAGATTGATTGGGAGAGAGAGAGAGAGAGAGAGAGAGAGAGTGTGAGTGGGAGAGATTGATTGATTAATTGCCTTTATTAAGGGCGGAGTTAGGACTCCTGGTCATCTCTGCCACACAACCCTTTACATTAAACTAGTAGTTCTGTGAACAGTAGACCTCGCGCTCAGTAAGTTACATTGACCTGTTGTTATGTTTTCTCAAAAATTAATAAATCATTTATCAATTTATATGTCTAGAAAAAATACTGAATAAATATAGAGCTTTCTGTCCTATCGTACCGTGACGTGTCGTCCCGGAATGTGAGTGTGAGCGCTTTTATCAGGTCTGGCTGCAACTGTCTACAACGTTGATGGAAATATAAATAAATTTTCAAGATGTTTGATGTTTTTGAACGGGTAGTATTATAGTCCACTAGACAGCTGATTTATGATGAATAATTCTAAAGTCTGATTTTAACGGCGTATATTGTATAACTTACTGGCGTATGAAGGAGGCTCCTTTTCCCTTTTATATTATCCTTGAAATGCAAAATTTCCAAAAAACCTTGTATGTATGTCGACGCGCAATATTAAAAAAGGAACATAGGCCTACCTGTCAAATTTCATGAAAATCTATTACCGCGTTTTGCCGTAAATGCGCAACATAAAAACAAATAAACATTTAAACATTAAGAGAAATGCCAAACCGTCGACTTGAATCTTGGACCTCACTTCGCTCGGTCAATAAAATGAATACTATGATAACAAAATCAATCTCTTTGAGAGAGAGAGAGAGAGAGAGAGAGAGAGAGACTGAGAGAGAATGAGTGAAAGAGAGAGACAGTGGCAAAGAGAGGGAGAGAGTGTGAGTGACTGAGTTAGAGTGAGAGTGATAGAGTGACAGACAGGTAGAGATACAGTGAGTGTATGAGTGAGAGAAGAGACACCAAATTTTGACATGATGCAATCCATGTTAACGAGAATAAACCGCAATTGATGAGTAGGCATGCGCAGTATTGACAATATGTCTGCCCTGTCTTTGCTTTGTGACAGGTTGCGTTTGAGCTCTCTAATTGCCATCAACCAATTGTCAATATAATTGTCAATTGTCAATAGGTTGTTGCATTGATACGACACATCCATATATTCAGTAGATCGGGTAATGGATGAATATATAGCTGAACCTGGATTATACGATCTAAACCAGGTTCAGAAAGGTTGGATATTCGCGAAGATCTAAATACACTAGAAATTATCAAAAAAAGATTTTTGACTACAAGCTTTATTACACCCTCACTCACTCTCTCTTTCACTCATTCTCTCTCACTGTCTTGCTTTCTCTCTCTCTCGCTTTCTCTTTCTCTCTCTTTCTCTCTCTTTTTGGTAGAGAGTTAGTGGGGAGGATATTTTTAATACTCTTTCCGAAGAATGGACATTGATATGTCCAAAGCTCCGCCAATTTATGTAGATGCATAACAATATGATTATTATCTATAGTTATTATATTACAAATTGCTTTTTCATATCATATACAGTTCAATAGTTAATTTCTTAGTCTATATTATGTAAATTCATCTATAACTTTGCTGTATTGTAAGCTATTGTATATAAGTGTATAAGCCAGTATATATTGTAATCTACATAAATAAAGTACTCAATCAATCAATCAATCTCTCTCTAGGGTTGTGTGACAGAGAGGACCTGGAGTCCTAACTCCGCCCTTAACCCTACAGAGACACACTTACTTTATGCTAACACAGTAGACACACTGGGGTGTTGAACACCCCAATTTAATTTTGCAAGTTTCTTTGAAAAATATAGAGAAAACAAGTACTTAGCCCATACTTCATCATTTCTTAATCATTTTTGTTCCAAGTGCATACAGAAATCGTAAGTAAAGCACTGCTTATCAATATTTATACTAATTTTAGAAGTACACGTATATTCCGCCCAAGTGTTGGAGCTCCTAATCTGGTTTGAAGGAATGGCTTGATCATTGCCAATGACAACTTCATCAAAAACTGGCGTCTCTTCATTTTATTGTTTTGAATCTCATGTTGTAGAGAATCATAGCATTTATTCCAATCTGATCCATCATCCCGTACCATATTCGTAGTGACAATACAAGTGAATCTCTGTAAAAAAGTTTTTGTTAAAAGTCCTACGTAAAAGATACTCTGGGGTGTTAGACACCTCAAACGAAGAACAAGATAACCTGGTTCTCTTGTAGAATGCTATTACTGACTGGAAGTAGTGGAGATCAGTTGATAATGCTTCAAACCTAATTTAGACTGGGCAAAAATTCCCATCTGTTTGATATTGTCAACTGAAGAACAGAAAAAAATCCCTGGGTTGTGAAACACCCCAGTGTGTCTTTTTGTGGTTAATAAAGGCAATCAATCAATCTCTCTCACTCTGCCTTCTATTCTTATTATCTCTCACTCTTTCTCACTACTTAAATCCACCCTAATTGTCGAAATCTGTAATGAGATTTACTCTCAACTGTCATAATTGATTCTATTGGAAGTTTTGATATTATTTATGACAAATATTGACAGATTGACGTGAATCTCTTGGTTTTCAAATTGGTTTTATTAATGGCATCATTATCTTCGACATGATGTCGTATTTCCATGTCAACTTTTCTCATTCCTGAAACGAGATGATAATATATTGTTGATGTATTTAATCATCAATGAAAATGTCCATCTATACTATAATACAGTAAAGAACTGGCTTATACAAGTCATGTACGGGATAGGAAAATTATGTTTGACGCATCATCACGTCTGAACTACTGGACTGATTAACTTGAAATTTCACATATAGATTCTTGATTAACCTAGGATTGTTCTAGGTTTATTTTTAATTCTTCAAGATTTTCTAATGAGAAAGACTAAAAAATTGTCAAAAACCACAGATTTATTGATACTTAAAAAGACCGGTTTCAGTTATTACACCATTGTCAATCTCTGATAAACCTAGAATAGTTTGGTGTAATGGTGTAATAACCGAAACCGGTCTTTCTAAGTATCAATAAATCTGTGGTTTTTGACAATTTCTTAGTCTTTTTCATTCAATATGAATAATTACCACAATATCAACTTCTCAACTACACAAAAAGACTTCAAGATTCCATTACGTTAAGTTTTCCGTATGTCAAGTTTTGAAATAGACCCTTGCGGAGCACGGGTTACCTGCTAGTCATCAATAATCGGATATCAATCATCACCATAATTTTTTTTCTTGTTCTTGAATATTATTCGGTGTACCATACATTTTCAGATAATAATGGATACGATTAGTATGCGAGATACGTTTCACTGATTCTATGATTTGGCCTACAATACATTAGTCTTCCTGGGTGAGTATTGCATTTATTTATTTTTTGATTCTATTTTCTAACTGATTTGAAGATTTTTATGGATGTTCAATACTGATTAATCTCTTTTCCAATGTCACGTTTTGGTAAATAATTGAATGAAACCAGCTATAGTGAGGTCCACGTTATAATGGTAGTGGAGAAAGATAGGAGAACAATGTTGCCGATCTTCTGTCTTGTAGAAGAAATCTAACCTCATTCTTTTTTGAAACTTCTATTTGTAAAACTTGGGAGAAGACAACAGGCATAGCCCAAAACTGTCAAATATAATTTCTTGCTTAATAAAATATAATTGATTATTTTAAACGAGAATGATTAGTTAATGCTATATCGATAAACCTGTATCAGTTATCGTCTATAGAAGGCATTGACAATTTTATTTTATTTTTTATTTTATTCATTCTATTCACAATCACAAATCATGAAGAAGACAGTTTTGGGCTATGCGAGTTGTCTTCTCCCAATAATATTCTGATTAATGATTTGTGATTGTGAATAGAATAAATAAAATAAAAAATAAAATAAAATTGTCAATGCCTTCTATAGACGATAGCTGATACAGGTTTATCGATGTAATATTAACTGTTCATTCTCGTTCAAAATAATCAATTATATTTTATTAAGCAAAAACTTATATTTTTCAATAATTTCATAATGATTTTTCATAATTAAGATTGAATATTTTGTCAATTAATTATCAATTCTACATTGTTAAAAGGCGATCTGGCAACAGAGCAAAGCGTGAAAGAGATGGCGCTATCCGCTTTGTTGAATGATAGACAAGGATAGCAATAACATTGCCAATCAAACACTGCCATTATAACGTGGACCTCACTATAGTTTTTTCTTGGGAACTTGTTGCACTCAACAAGAGGAATCTCATTAGAGTTTCCTCTTACACTAGTTTTTCTAAGGAACTTTCCCTCTAAGGAACTAAGTGAATACAGTGTTATACATTATATACTTCACCACATACTATGCAATACTACAAGTATTATATTATGTACTATAAATTCATTCTTCTTTCTAAAGCTACTGATACTTTACATTGAGTTTCATGTACTAGATATATTTTATCATGTGGTAGGCTATATGTACAGCGCAGTAGTACATTTTGAGTGCAAAGAAAATATTGGTAACACAGAGAGTAAGTAATGGAAAATAGAGGATAAGTCATAAATCAAATTTGTCTGTGACATCTGGATGGGAGAGAAGGAAGTAAGTGGAGAAAGAGAGAAATAGAGAGAGTTGTGGGTTGGAAGAAAAAGAGTATGTGTGGGAGAAGAGGAAAGAGATGAGGAAAGAGAGAGTTGTGGATTGGAAAAAAGAGCCGATATGTGGGAGAAGAAGGAAGAAAGAATAGAAAAAGAGAAGAAAAGAGAGAGTTGTGGATTGGAAGAAAGAGAGTGTGTGGGAGAAGAAAGAAGAGAGAGTTGTGGGTTGGAAGAAAGAGAGGATGTGTGGGAGAAGAAGGAAAAAAGAGAGAGAAAGGAGAATGAGAGATTTGGAAGGGATGAGTGGTTGAAGTGAGAGAAGAAAGAGAGAGGAGAGAGTTCTTGCTGGATAGGAAGACAGAATGTGTGGAAGAAGGTGAAAGAAAGAGAAAGAGAGAAGAATGAGAGAGTTGAAAGGGATAGAAGATTGAAAAAGAGGAGAAGGTGTGAGTATCGTTGCTGGTGAGGAGGAGTGAATGTGATGGAGTGGGGAGGAGGGAAGAGAGAGAGAGAGAGAGAAGGATGAGTGAGTTTGAAGGGATAAAAGGCTAAAAAAGGAAAGAATGAGGGAGAGTTGATGTTGGAGAGGAAGAAAGAATGGGGAAGAAAAGAAAGAGGAATGATGTGAGAGTTGAAGTGGTAAAGAGTTGAAGAGAGAGGAGAAAGAGAGAGTTGATGAAGGAGAGGATGTGTGTGAGAAAGGGGGAAAAGAGAGAGAGAAGAGTGAGGATTTTTGAGTGGTAGTGGGTTGAAGGAAGAGGAGAGGGAGTGAGAGAGTTTCTGCTGAAGAGGTAGAGAGAACATGTGGGAGAAGGAACACTTGTTGCTGGAGAAGAAGAGAGAATGTGTGGGAGAAGGAGGAAGAAAGAGAGAAAAAGTGTGGTGAATAAGAGAGTTGAAAGGGGTACGAAGTTGAAGAGAGAGGAGATAGAGAAAAAGAGTTGATGTTGGAGAGGAAGAGAGAGATGGTTGGGAGAAGGAGGGAGAGAAAGAGAATGTTTTGGTGAGAGGGGGAGAAAGAGAGAGAGAGAAGATTGAGAGAGTTGAAAGGGGTAGAAGGTTGTAAAGTTATGTTAGCGGAAAAAAGCACTCTACTAAACGTAACATATGGTTTGCTGCTTGCTAAGGGTGTGGTAGATACATTGATGTATTTTTCCATCATTTTCCTCTTATTTTGCTTTTCCACCTTCTTCTCCTGTCTTCTTTTTTCTTCTTCTTCTTCTTCTTCAGCCTATCTTTTTTATGACTTATTCCACTGTTTAAATTTATTCATATATCATTATATCTATTCATGTATCATTTATTTATAGAACTCATTTTTTGTTGAAGTTTATTGATATGATTGTGTGTCCTGACTCCATATCGACTTCTGTGAAACGCTTTATTTTGTATTTGTCTGTGTGACTGTTGTATGTTTTATGTTTCCTGGTGACTATGTCTATTGCACTGTGTGTTAAATGACAATAAAGAATTCTATTCTATTCTATTCACTTCTCTTCTTCGTTTTAATTGTTGACATGTTCCCAGCTCTATGTTTTTATCTCGAAACTGATGAGGTATAATTTATTTTTCAAATAAAATACGTTGGAATCAGCAATCATCATTATTCTATCTTCTATAATATTCTATCATCAATCAATCCCTTATATCATTATCATTCTTATTGAATGAAAAAGAAGTTGATGTTGTCAATACCACTATATTCGTTAAATAGTTATTTGTGCAACTAGTGCGCAAAGTGACAGTTTGCTGCACCGAAAGAAACGTTTACGCCCTAGCCGTAGGCGAGGGCGGAATGGTTTCTTGAGTGCAGCAGAGGAACTTTGCGCACGTATTTCACATTAAGTTTTTCCTACAGTTACCATTGAATATGAAAAGTGGGTAATTATGGGTAAAATTGCCTGAAATGCATCAAATGTTTTTCTGTGTGATTTTATTATTGACAAAAACCTTAATTTATTGTCAAATTGAATAAAAATGTTGTCCTTGGTTATAATATCAATGAATAATAATTAGCGCGTTGTGCTTCGTTGCACCTCTGCCCACTATAGCAGCCACAGCAGTCACTGTTACCAACTTCATTTTGATTTTGCTGCACTGTTGCTCCATATAACCTACTAAGTATTTTGCGTTGCCATGTTGCAAATCTGGAGTGCAGAAAAATTTTTCCCGCACTAGAGCGGAAAAGTGATTCTTTGCGTTCTGTAATCAGTGCAGCAATGGCCACTTTTCAACGTAACTGTAGGAAAAATTAATTTTTTCTCAATTATGGAGAAATCAAATCAATCAATCGAATTTATCTCCATTCAAAACACATTTTACAAACATAAATATAAATTACAATTTCATGGAAAATAATTAGCATCCACAAAGAAAGAATCTGAGCGCGGATGCGAGTTGTGCTATTTCATAAAACTAAAATACAATATCTAAATACTACAACATCTCAAATCAATATATTACAATCAATATATTACCAATCTTTCCGAGTAGCGATGAACTAGATCCGGTTCTCACACCATTATCAATCACTAATCAACTCTGCAAGTAGCTTTACACTTATCTGGAGAGTTAGCCTACTTACTTTTATTTTAGGTTAGGCTAGTTACACACACATCGATTTTTGGTCGTACGATATTATGCCGTCACTATGAATTCTATCAGATTAAACGGAACTTGGCAAACATCATATGTTTGAAATCATCAGTTCAATCCAATATAATTTATAAGGACGGCAAAATATCGTACGACAAAAAATCGATGTGTGTGTAACTAGCCTTACTGTAATATATTGATATGAAATGGTAGGCTACTTGATAGCTTCTATTGTGTTTCAACTTTTTTGGAGATACAAAAAGAGAGAAAAGCTTTTTTGCTTCAAAAAATAAGAAACGGAAAACTTCTTAAATGAAAGTAATAAGGTTCACTCACTGAACTGGCATCTTATTACTCATAAATAACATCATTGCTCCCTGATTACTGACAGGAAAATATGAATCTCAATTGAAACAAGATTCCCTGTTTTAGATCACAATAAATAAAAATAATAATATCTTGTGACCTGGCTGGCTGAGGTCTGGTGTCAGAGTTTTCAGGTTGCAACTGATCAATTTCAGGGCCTCTGACATCACCTATCACAATACTATATAGTAAAGATACCTTGATTATTCGTCTCTGACAATACCGTATTACCTTACTTCTATTAGCTCAACATTTCCTTATAAATTACAGTACATTCCCATAATTAGCCCATAAGAGGCAGTGCAACAAATATGAGACAGACATACTAATGTAAACTTGGTCTAGAGTGATTCACAACAATCTTTCAGTATTTTTTGAATGGTACGAAATGATCCTTTTTCAAAGGGTATTCTGATATTAGTTTAAAGAGAATTCTGATCTATATATAATCTTGATAGATATAGATGTTGTTTCAGTGAGATCCATCACTTTTATATATATATATATATATATAATATATATATATATATAATATATATATATATATATATATTGAAAGTAAACAGTTAACCTAGTACCTACTGTAATTGTTACATTTCACAAAAAATAGAAAAAGATCAAGTACTTGTTATGTGATACAAAGGTCGACAACCGGAGTACAAT
>NW_024091317.1:0-20233 GCF_014356525.2 Nilaparvata lugens | reverse complement strand
ACAAAGGTCGACAACCGGAGTACAATCGACTCAGTACTATCCTTCACACAGACAGAAGTGGAGCAGTATAATAACATCACAATGCTGGAAATTAAAGGGAAAGTAAAAGTAGGACAGTGCAAAAGATTAGAAGAGTTACCACAAGGAACAGAATTAGTCATTATTGCAATAAAAGAAGTGTACAATAGAAACAATACTCGCTATATTCTGCAGTTTGAAAATCTGGAAGAATTGTATGTCTCAAACTATTGGTTGGAGGAGGAATTTGAGAGCTCTAACATTGATTTGAATTATAAAATTAGAATTAAGCTAGATGTTCTAAAGCATAACCCCAGTAGACATAAGGAAAGAGTTGTATTTTGTATTTAATTAAGGTATTGTAATAGTGGAAAATGTGAGCAGAGAAGGTTGTAATCCAATGTGACATCATCCAGATAAGAGCAGTGATGGGTGGAACCAAGGTTACGTGATAGGGGGAGGAGGAGTGGGGGTCGCTGAAATTGCATCGCCGAAAGCATAGCAAGGTGATTTCTTACCTATATGAATTTGATTCAATTGCAAAGAATATTAAATTTTCAACAGGATGTCAAGATGTTGATTTACCGTTAACAAAAACAGAAAATGTACACTTTTCGATTCTATCTGAGATTTTCGAACTGCTCAATATTCTAGACAGCGGTCATCTACATTATGATTGTACAAATGATTCGTCATTATCTGTTGTTAAAAATTCCGATGAACTTTGGAAATGCTTGTACGATATTGCAGATAAAAAATGTAAAAGAACGTAGAGATTTATAGCATTAGATGAGAGAGAATTTCTCAATTCAATTAGATATAGAGAGAGTCATTGACCTCACTTTGGATTAGAGTAATATGGATTCACTTTAATCTGTCACCAAGGGAATTTTTCCCTCTCATCTATACTGGGAGAGAATTTCTCAATTGATTCTTATCTCCTTTCCTTTCGGAAAGGGTGCGGGAAAGAGATGGCACTAGTAAAAGAAGGAGATCTCTATCGTCATCGTAGTAGAGTGAAATGGATTCACTTCAATTTGACAGTATAGCATTAGATGTAGAAATATGAATTCGCTTTAATCTGACACCAAAGGAATTTCTCAAAGTGAGTCTGCCATCATAGCAATATGGATTCACTTCAATTTGTCAGTATGGCATTAGATGTAGAAATATGAATTCACTTTAATTTGACACCAAAGGAATTTTTCCCTCTCAAAGAGATTTTTTCCCCCACATCTTTAGGATTCACCTCAATCTGTCAGCATAGCATTAGATGTAGAAATATGGATTCACTTCAATTTGACAGTAGACAGAGGGAATTTTTCCTCCTAAAAGGGAAATTTTTTTTTCCCTCACCTGGAGAAGAGAGAGAGAGAGAGATATCTTACCCCCCTCACCTCCACTGGACAGGGGGAAGGGGAAATCTATTTTTAGAAAGAGAGAGAAAGATATATCTCCCTCTCTCTCTCTCCCCCTCACCTCCACTGGACAGGGGGAAGGGGAAATCTATTTTTAGAAAGAGAGAGAAAGATATATCTCCCTCTCTCTCTATCCCCCTCACCTCCACTGGACAGGGGGAAGGGACAGGACAGGGGGAAGGGGTAATCTATTTTTAGAAAGAGAGAGAAAGATATATCTCCCTCTCTCTCTCTCCCCCTCACCTCCACTGGTCAGGGGGAAGGGGAAATCTATTTTTAGAACACCCCCCGCCCAACAGGCGGGGGGAAGGGGAGGAGGGATGGACGAGGGGGGAGAGGGGGGAGGGGGATCTCGAGCAAAAAAGTCCGTCTTTTCTCCCAATCATTCTCTACTCTTATTGTATGAATCAATAAAGAATAAGAGTCAAGAGAATCCGAAGAGCTTTAATATTTGTGAAGAGTAGACTAGTAGCTCTGTGAACAGTAGACCTCACGCAGTATTCTCATCCACAAGCAAAGATCTTAAAGATGCATAGACTCAAATGCAGCGCTAGTGTCGTACTTGGAATTGGAATCCGCCATTGAGGGGGCAACCCATAAGATTATTACATACCAATGCCACCAATGCCTTTGTGATCTATAGTATTACAAATATTATATATAATTATAATATCTCGTACTAAAATACCCAATGACGGCCTTCAATTTCAAGTAAGAGCTATCATTGGGAAGGCATAGGCATTGTGGGTCTATATCTCTTTAAGGTCTTTGTCCACAAGTACCTGATTGAAACTATAGACCTTATGGGAATACAGCAATAGACTGGCTTCTCCACACATCTGTGTAGTCACTTGTCAGCTGACTTATGATGAATAATTCTATAGTCTGATTCTCTCTAATATTGGCGTATGAAGGAGGCTCCTTTTTCCTTTTATATTATCCTTGAAATGCAAAATTTCCAAAAACCTTGTGTATACGTCAACGCGCAATTAAAAAGGAACATACCTGTCAAATTTCATGAAAATCTATTACAGCGTTTCACCGTAAATGCGCAACATTATAAACATATAAACATTAAGAGAAATGCCAAACCGTCGACTTGAATCTTAGACCTCACTTCGCTCGGTCAATTAACTATTGCTAGTCCAAAAGCCTGAAAAGAAATATTTATCCATGATTACTGCTTTCAGATATTCATTCATTTCATTTTATTCATTTATTGTATAAAATACTATAATCATAATACAATTATGACATTGAAGGAAAAACTAGGCCTGTACCATTTCTCTCCAAACATTTTAATAAAATGTTAATGTTGTCTAAAAGATAAGCTTATGTAAGGTTGAGATATAAGTTGTTTATTCCGTAGTTTCCATCTGGAAGCCTAGAAAGGTTCAGTTGAGAGGTTGAAGAATTATGAGAGTTCTATGCTAAGTTATGACTACCCAATATCGGTCAGAATAGTGTGTTTATCATGATAGAAGTTTTGTAATACTATTTCACAACAAACAGCAAAGGTTCAAGTAAAATATACAGCAATAAAATTCATCATTCGTAAGTTGATAATCCATTGCTGTCAAGAACTTATACATTCAGATTCACTTAGCTTTTTGAAAAATACATAACCGATAAAATCTCTTGGAGACAAGCTCAAGTTTATCACAATTTTCATTCCTGGACTTCATGTTATAATAATAACTAACTTTCCATGAGAAGGAGAAAACCGTACAAATCATTCGATACATCAACTTTCACAGACTGGAACTGGAGCTTATGAAAAACACGAACTGATAGCCAAAAACAAAATGGATGCCTGACTTTTTTACAAAATGGATTCCTATACGAATGGCTTTCCTATACAAATTATACGTTTTACAAATGGCTTGGAGGGCTGTGATTGGCTGCCTAATCAACACGCACTTGAAGTTGAGAGGAACATATCTGACTAAACAAGTGATCAATTAAAACAAAAATAGAAAAATACTGTAAACAAATCAATTTGTCTTACAGTACTGGTAAATATGGTAAATTATGAGTGAAAAGAATTTAGAGATGGCAAGCTTCGGATAGAGAACATGATGAATATTTCCATCTAAAGATTATTCTCTCTCGTTCATACTAGAGAACTGGGAAAGTGAAAAGTGAAATCAATTCTTCAGCTCTCTTGAAACTCTTTTGAGAGAAAAATATCATATTGGAATATGATCTTTCCTCTAATATTAGGAAAATTAAATTGGGAAGCAATAAAGAGTTCCATTTTTCAAAAGACTTTCGATTTCTCCAAACAGTCGAACTCTCAACAACGACAAAAATCAAAGAAACCTGCCTACCTGATTACTTGCGCAAAGGTTGAAGATTAACAGGCATTAACAGTCTTGCAAACTTCTTTGAATTGCAACCAAACGATCCCTGATTATGATTAAGAACTTAATTAAAATCAAATAGAAACGCTTTCAACCGGGTCCAATTCCACTTAATCAAGGGTCTCGAGATAATTTTCAGGCGATCATTTTATACTAAGAATGCTCCGGTAAGTTCCATGGGTGAGAGAGAGAGATTGAGATTTGAGGGAGAGAGAGAGAGTGAGGGAGTGATTGTGGAAAACTTGTCATCTGTTGGCTTGGTTTTCAAGACGGTATCAAAACTTGAGCCAGAAGTTTCCGGTGCAAATAAATACCAATATTGGTGGTTAATTACAGCTTTCCACCTTCTTGACAGAAGTTCACCGCTTAATTAATCAGCTTTCAATGGCTGCTGGCGAGGCGAAGAGAGAGAGAGAGAGAGAATGAGTGAGGCATGAGTGGGTGAGAGAGTGGAGAACTTGGATTGTTTTAAGTGGCTTAGATTGTTGGCAACGAAGATAAGAAGTGGCACGCTTCATCGGTGTTCGAGAAAGGGTGATTGAAGAAGGATAATGACAAATAATAGACTGCTAAAGAGCGGTGTTTTCATCAATGGAAAAACCATTGAGTAGTTTTTCATGAAATTTATGATCTGAGAGCTTCATCTCTCAAGAATGATAAAATTGGCAGACAAAAGACAGTTGAAGAACTTTGTTTTCAATGATGAAAAGGTGGATGAGTAGTTTTTCAAGGAGTTTCATGGCGTCAGAGTATGCACAATAGTATTTTGAATTCTTTTCAATCTGATTGAAATAGGGATTTCTTCCTAGATTCAGCTATCAACTGTTAACACTTGAGATTGTCTCCGACAATCCTTAATTTGAGGAAGTCGATGAGGAATTGTGACTTGATGCAGTTACAGTTGGATAAGGTGCCTTCAAGTTATCACATAATATATAATATACAGGGTGTTTAAGAGCTCCGGAATTGTTCCTAGGTAGAAAACACATGTAAATATCATATTTAAATTGTCCGGAAGTCTTCAGTTACTCACACAGCGGCCATTTTGCTTTTTCCACTTATTATTTTTTCACCAATTAATGGTTGAACATACAAAAATTGAAACTTTGCACAATCATTCATAACAACTAGACAAAGCTAGAAAAAAATTATGATAATTTTTCAAGATCATAAAACAAAATGGCGGCCATAAAAATTTTGTTTCTCAAATAACTTAGAAACTGTTGGTTTTACAAAAACTTTACAATAATAACTTTTTTCAGTAAATTTAATTGCCTATTGATTGGTACTAGATTTTTCAAGATTGAAGAATATTAACTGATATATGGCAGCTTTAGTGGTTGGTTACCCACAATTAGAGGGTTATGTATCATTAGTTTATTGTTTGAAATGACCTAAAATCGCTTACTATTAACATTCAATGCGAATAGAGATTGTTGCATCATTGAGGCGACTCTATCAGCATGCCTTGGTTTGCACTGCAACAAACTTTCAGTGGTCAGCTAGGGCTTAGGCCCTACATGGGCATGCCAATAATGATGATGATATAATATATAAATGGATCGGAGCTACAATGAAATATTCATTTATGATTACTGATGTGAGATGAGTTCTTATTTCGCATCTGAAAGCTTGGAAAGATCAAGTTGAAAAATTCAGAGTTGAAAAATTACTGAGAGGTCCATCTAATTCATGGCTACCCAATATCATTTGGAATAGTAAAAATTGATAGTAGGCCAATTTTCATCCTTAACCAGCATAATGCTAAATGAACCATCATAGATAACTATCCTAAACTATTCACTATTTTCAGGGCTACAATAGTTTTTTTAATGGCTCTTGAAAAGTCTCAAAAACGGCTCTAACGATTTTCTTCAAATGTATACCATGGATAGCTATTAGCTCTATCAACTGACATGAGTCTCATTTCTGGGAAAATTGCAAGAGCTCCGTAATATTCCTGAGAAAAATGAATTGGGTTAAATTTCTATCACGATTTTCTCAAGAAATACTTGACCGATTTTCTTCAAATTCATATCCTGTATAGTTATTTATCAGCTCTATTAACTGGCATGAGTCTCCTCCCTGGGAAACTAACAGAGGGTTCACCCCATCCTTGAGAAATTCACTTTGTAACCTCCTTCTCGTGCGTGAGGTAGGTAGGTAGAGCAGTTTATTCAAAAGAACACAGTTCGATATTTTATTTGTAGAACAGCTGTTTTGACAATTTTTTAAAAAATCCTCAAATTTCATAATTCAAACAAAGGAAAATGTACTCTGAAATCAATAACAATAGTATAATCACAGTTTTCCTCCACCCACTGTCTAAAGTACTTACTTTACTCCCTGAAACATAATACTAAAGTGTCACTTTTCCGCTCTCGGTAGTAAAAAACAGAAAAACTCCCTAGGGAGGAAAAGTGACTCCATTTAAATAACATGGGAAGCAACTCTATTTCAAAAACTCACATTGTAGTAGGTTAGAAGGTCTAAGCTCAGATGAGAAAGCGTAATAGAGGTGTATGTCATTGAGTCAACTGGATTCAATACCACAACAAGAAATTTGATCAACTCATGAAATATATGTTTGTATGATATTATATTCTTAATATTAGTAGACGATAAAAATTTATACAATTCCTAAAATATTTTATTCTATTCAAAATACCAGCCAACAAATATTTTTGATCTGCAATTAAAATCTGAAACGCGTTATCTGGAGTCAGTCATTTTTGGTAGCCGCTCAGCTGATATAATTGTTACAACTTTAGCCGATAGATAGCGCAATCGGCAGTGCCAATCATCCGACCGGTTTTTAGGTTTTAGATTTTAGGTTATGTTGTTAGGAAACATTGTCACCAATACGTAAGTTATTGAAATGATTTTATTTGCAGTTCCTATAAAAAATGTAGATGGAGGAAAATGTTGTGTACATCACGAGCGAAAAATACTTTTTCTCCCTCAGGAAAATTGTTGCCCTCGGCTTTGCCTCGGGCTTCAAACTTTTTCCCACAGGGAGAAAAAGTCGTACTTTTCACTCTAGATATACAAATAACTATTTCGCCCCACTTGGATGTAATGAGCTGGTTTTCGAGCGTCATATGGAGGCCGAAAGTGATTGTTTTCTGATCAGGCCGGTAAAATTTTTACGGCCCTAGGGCTGTAAAATAACCTTGAAGTCAGCTGATTCTGATTTGATGTGAACGTGTTTACAAAATAGTTTATGAAACTGAATCAGTTTATGCTTCTAGAATCGAATAAAGTATTTTGCAATAAGATACTATCATTTTATTTGGATGAATGAAATACAATGAGAATATTATATAAAACTATTCAAATAAATTTTCAGAGTATAATAGAATCTAACCTCAAACCTCCTAGTACTGCGTTTATCACAAAACATAGTGGATAAACGGAATCAGTTATGCTTCTAGAATTGAATAAATAAGTATTCTGCAATAATATACTATCATTTTATTTGGATGAATGAAATACAGATCAGATTTATATATTATAAACTATTCAAATTCGATTTTCAGAGAAGGATAGAACTTCTAACCTAAACTTCCGTTGACATTCAGAGGCCAAATTTCAAGTGTGCTAAAACAGCTGATCAAAAACTTTTATTATTTGTGTTATTATTCAATAATTAAAACATTTTAATAATATCATCGGCCTACGGCCTCGGACTTGAAAACCGATTTCAAGCCAGAAAAGTCTCATTTTCGGTCCTAGGTGCGAAATATACTATTTAATTATTTGACCGCCAATCGGCATGATGTTATTCCCCGAAATTATCCTCTTTTAAGAATGATGCTTATAGATCAATGAGCAAGGAAAGTTGTGTGAGTGTACCACACCAGATTTTTTGTGAATGTTACCAAAGGCAACAGCCTTGTAACAATTGCCAATAAATATCTTATCAAACTGTCAGGACTACTTATGAATAACGTAACTTGGTTGTTTTCCCATTCAAATAATGGTGACAGTTTGTAGTGGGTGAGCGACCCTTCGTTAGCAGTATTGTCGTTTGATTCGAAGCAGCTACGCCGCCAAGCGGATTTGCTTTGAACTAAGGCAGGCTTTCGGTTCACCAATACAATGGTGGCAGCATTGTGGATGTAGAAATGTTTCCAGTCTCCAGCACTATTAAACGATCGGTGGCAATCATATCCACTCACAATGATGCATTGTTTACACGCAGGAGGAGGAAGTGTTGGTGGTGAAGGAGGAGAAGGAGGAGAAAGTTGAAGAGGAGGAGAATTTGGAGGAGGAGGAGGAGCAGGAGGAGGAGGAGGATGAGGATGAGGATTAGGGGGAGGAGGAGGAGTAGGAGGAGGAGTGGGAGGAGGGGTGGGGAGGAGGAGGAGGAGTAGGAGGAGGAGGAGAAGATAATGGAAGAGGAGGTAGAGAATGAGGAGGAGGAGAGAGTGAAAGAGAAGGAAGAGGAGGAGTAGGAGGAGGAGGAGGAGGAGATTATAGAAGAGGGGGAAGAGGAGGAGGGGGGAATGTGTATGAGGAGGAGGAGAAGATAGAAGAGGTGGAAGAGGGGGAGAGGGAGGAGGAGGATTAGGATGAGGAGGAGGAGAGAAGTAGAAGAAAGAAGAGGCGGTGTTGGTAAGGTGGCGGCGGAGGAGGAGGATGAAGAGGAGAGAGGAGTAAGTGGAAAGGAAGGAAGAGGAGGAGTAGGAGGTAGAGTAGGTAGTGTAGGAGGAGTAGAAATAGCAGGAGGAGAAGGAAAGGTGAATGAGTAGGAGGAGGTGGTGAATGAGAAGGAAGAGGCGGAGGAGAAGGAGGATGACGAGGAGACGAGTAGGTGGAAAGGAAATAAA
Organism: Nilaparvata lugens; assembly: GCF_014356525.2. NCBI lineage: Eukaryota > Metazoa > Arthropoda > Insecta > Hemiptera > Delphacidae > Nilaparvata > Nilaparvata lugens. Next base: position 11,602 of record NW_024091317.1, on the reverse strand, counting down.
AGGAGGGGTGGTGGTGGAGTAGGAGGAGTAGGAGTAATAGGAGAAGAAAGTGAATGATTATGAGGAGGTAGAGGAGCAGGAGAAGGAGGAGGAGGGAATTGTGTCGCAGTGACTGTAAATGACAAGTCGCCAAATGATGTTTAGTTGGAACAAAGGCAACTCTGTAGTGTAGGATAGGGTAGGATAGGCTTACCCGTAATCAGCCGATTGAAAGAAGTGTGTTGATAATTGAGGAGGAAAGAAAATGTCATCGGTAAATAGAGGGGTTTTGTTACGAGCGGGAAAAGGGGGTGGGGTGAGTGACTGCTTGCACAAACTGTAATCACTTCACTCTAGTCTGTATACCATGAAGAAGAACATTTAGAAGTATTACCGTGTTTATGTAAAATCGATGATGATTTCTCACTTGAATAAGGAAAATTTCAGTATTCACATATAATCAAATAGAAGTATACCCTAATAATTAAAGTTCTGGAAACAACATACTGTATACGTTCTTAGTTCATTGGGCTCACTGAATTATAAGTATTATACAATTATAAACTAAACCAGATTCGCAATCAATCACAGTTGAAAATCTTAATACTCTCAATTTTTTTCTCTGTTTTATCCTATCACCCTCTCCCATTTTTCCCTTTATCACTCCACTCTACCCTTTATTCCCCACTTTTATTCCCCCTCTACCAGCTTATTACATGGAAAACCATAGTTCGCTAGGGTATTTTTCCTACTTTCTTTCATTTCAGCACACTCTACCATGACGCCTTTTCTTGTATTTCATTGGAATCTGATATTTTGATTGTAATGGTTTTTCATTTTGATCTCTTTCGTGTGTTTTGTGTTGAATTGAATGATTGATCGATTGATTTGATTGAAATATAGACTACAGGTTCTATTTAGAATCTATTGTAGAAGGGGGGGGGGTTGGAGAAAAGATAGTTGAAGTTTATTCTCCAATCTGAGTGTATGAGAGAATTGGCGTTCCACTACCATTGTGGAAGGAATGTATTATCAAATAATCCACAAAAGCCTTTCGTTATCTTCGAACATCAAAATAATTATTTACTGTCATATAGAATAAAGAATACCTTGTGAATGAAGTAAGAATAACATTAGATTTAAGTGGTGGGAGTTTCGTTCTAAGAATCAGAGCTTCTGAGAAAATTGACGTTCCATTCCTATTGTCGACTCTGTTATCAAAAATATTTCACATTTAATGAAACCATATGTAACCTTCGAGCATCGGATTTATCACTTACCGTCATCGTATATGAGAGAATCCCTTGTGGATTATGTAAGTATAACATAAAATTTTGTGTCATGATATGAGATAATAGAGAAGTTGTGTGTATTTTTGGGTTCAAAATTTTATAAAATAACTTGATAATTCAATATGAAGTGATAATTAAGTGTTATATTTGAATATATAGTTTGGTGTTTCAATTCTCTAAATTCAAAATGTTTAGCTTATATAATTATATATTTTTGGACGAAAATTGAACTTGAACGTTTTACAGTAGAAACATAACCTATTTTTTGGACATTTTATTAATTTTTCAAAATTTGAGAATTGAATAGATGGGCCAAGCCTGATGTTCTTTCCTAATCATATTATAAATAAATGAATAATTTTAATTCCATTATAAATTTCACTTGACATTCATTTTAAGTTATGAAAATTATATGACCACTTTGACAAGTTGTGTGGTCATTGTTAGTAATGTATTTAATTGTAGTTACTAAATTGTTAGGACATCATTATATGATTTGTGATTCTGTCTACGAATGAATAAATAAATAAATGAATAATGTGAATGAAGTAAGTATAACATGAGATCTTGTGTAGTAAAAGTTTCTTTCTAAAAATAAATCATCACACTAAGATAAATGTTGCTACGTATAATAATTGAAAACATTTTGTCCACACCAAGATCACTCAATTAACCTTCCACCACTTAGATTCTACTACATTCATTGATCAGCTGCCTCCTTCTTCAAAACGGAGGCAGAGAGAGAAAGACAGTAAAGCAACACGCTTGATTGCCGCCAGCTATTGAAATTGGTAATAAGGAGCTCCAGTAGTTTACTTACTCCAATTGAATATTACTTCCTGCTCTACTTCAGTGAAGGGGCTTTGCATTCGCAGTGAGGGTTATATTCTGAGAGGAAGGGATAGAGTGAGAGAGAGCGAGAAGGTAAAGGAAGACAGTAGTTGGAGAGATACAACAAAGTAACTCCGAGCACAAGTATCGAAGAAAGTTACTTGAACTGCAAATATTTGTTTTCACTTCAAAGATGAGTGTTGATCTGACGTTCTTCTGACGAAGGAGATGAAGAAAGAGGAGGAGGAGGAGGAGGAGGAGGAGAAACATTTCAGAGGAAATGAAACAAGTTGCCCGAAAGAAAGTTCAACAGGGTTGGATTAGTTGGTGGTAATTTGATCATCCACTGATGAAGTGATGAGAAGCTGCTCCATACAAAACGACGGTTGCCGCTTCCCCGACTAAATCAACATTGCTATTTATTACCAAACTCAGTTTCAAGATAAATCCAAGATTACAACTTGTTATTGGGAGGCTTTCGACGAAGTCGTGGTTGAAGACGTAAAATGTTGGGAGATTCGGTAATTTAAAACTGGGTTCCATCAAGAAGTCTGGTTTTATCGGAAGGCTGTATTCAGTTGCTGACGATGTCAACATGGTCAGAGATTTGTGCGTGGTAGATCATTAGAACGGACCTACTAAAAAGAGCCAAACTGACATCCATCCAAACAACGCTGTAGGCTCCAACCAGAGAGAAGATATTATATTATATTTATCTCTGCTCTAACAAAATAGGGTATGACATATGAAAATTTCACTTTTCAAATTGTAATCCTAACAGCAGATTTAATCTGCTTTGTGAATAAACAATCCAGTACAAGCCTAGAGCTCATGTGGGCATAATCCTTCATGTAAAAGTTCAACCCCGGATAAACACGTGGCATTCTTTCTAATCAATGATTAAAAAGCCATCTAAATTCAAAATTTATAGTTTTCATGTTTATTTTGGACTAAAATTTTATAAAAATTGTACACGTGGAATTCCAACCTTATCTTGGACTTTGTCACCTATAAATCTGGAAGAAAAATATCACAAGGACTACCTTGTGATATTTTTCTTCCAGATTTATAGGTGACAAAGATTTATAGGTGATTTAAGGTAAGGACTACCTTATCATTTATCTACCAATGTTATTACATTAGTGTCATTTGCTTTGTAGATAGTAATAGAAAAAGATCATTCCCTGTGTATAGGGGAAATATTCTCTATAAATCGAAAACTATCTATACTCTCCTTATAGCTGACTACTCCTTATGTGGAGAATCCCCTGAGATAATATTTTTTTCTCATAAAATAGAAGAAACCAATATGTCTCTTGAATGATAATCTTTCGAGTTTCAATCAGCTTAAAGTTGAATATTGTAGTGTGAAGATACAAATATATATTGTTATTGAAAGGGATATTGAATGTTGTTTGAAAAGGATTTAAGAACAATCCACTCGTTATACCAGCGGTATATATAACAGCGATGTTAAAAGTTATAAGCGAATCTTGTCATAGGAAAGTTGGATTTTCAGTCACCAGGTTAGCCAAGACGTTGCAGGCGTTGCGCCCTTCAGTCTGCTAGAGCTACCTGGTCGTGGTTCGAATCCCGCCGTTAGACATGGACGAACATAAAAAAGATGGAATTAAGAACCTTATTCAATATTACTGTATTGTGTATTATGAAAGAGTTTGAAATCTCTCTATAAGAAAGCTACGAATACTGTGACAGTATTCTCCTACTGAATTCTTACACATCGATCTCAAACTTCAACTTTTTCGATGATCCAATTTTTCCACTACCAAACAATTGAAATGCATTACCACCTCCCAGACAATTCTAGATACACACACTTTCTTGTGTGTGTTCAAGTCAATTATCTAGATATTGTGACGTATCAAAAAATATTATTTATAAAAATACATATTCTTGAACAAAAACGAAAACAATTCGATATAAACTCAAAGGTCAACCAGAAATATCAATAATCATCGTTGTCACCAGTAATATCGATTAAACACAAATCGATAATATTGAAAGAGTTTATCGACTTAGTCTACTATATGTAATGCATGTTATCCTACTCAAGTTTTGTCTTTTCATCAAATAATTAATGAACTTATTTGTATAAATAAAAATAACTGTAAGAACATTCCAAAGCCTACCCAAAATTAATTATTTATCAAATAATAACTAGTAACTTAGTCGCCATTAGTCCCAAAGTTTTCAGTTGGTCATACCATCACGTGACCCTATGGGCGATCATCAGCTGTGAGAATTGGGTCAACCACTTGGCAGAGAGGACTCGACACGATAAGTTGGGAGAAATTTAGGCAGAAGTTTTTTTTGTTCTTGTATGAGGTACCTCTAAAATATATGAATTACTTCAAAAGTGAAGTGTGCTACTACCAAAAGTCTACGTCGGGCAATGAAAAGATTTTTTCGCCCCACTTGGATGTAATGAGCTGGTTTTCGTGCATCATATGGAGGCCGAAAGTGATTGTTTTCTGACCAGGCCGGTAAAATTTTTACGGCTCTAGTGCAGGAAAATTTTTTTCTGCACTCCAGATTGCAACATGGCAACACAAAATAGTTGGTGGGTTATATGGAGGATTAGTGCAAGAAAACAAAAATCAAGTTGGTAACAATGACTGTGATTAGATTAAGATAAAATCATTTCAATGGCTACCCTACATTTATGATAAAATCCCAATATAGAAATCCAAAACAAGAATAATGTTCATCTAAATCATAATTAAATAATCATCGTTACGAATTCTCATCATTAATAATAAATAATAGTTCTCTTCTATTGATAATTATTATTTCTGCAACTGCAAGCAATTAGAAAAGTAGCAAATATACATTATAAAATTCGAATTTTGAGGTTGAATGATTACCGTTCGATATCCATATAAATAAAAAAAAACATAAGAATACTACAATAAATATTCTCTGTTGTCTATGTTATTTTTATAAATATTTTTCAGTTTAATTTGAGCATTTTTCTCGGTAATTTGAGCAAAAGTCTAAATTTCTGAATCCTGTTTCTGTAGTTTTTAGCTGGATGAAACAATCTTAGGTACGATTCTTCCCACTAGGTTGCGCGCTTGTCGGTTCAGCCATCTTGCAGCTATCCCAATCAGCTGTTGGTGTGTATTTTGATGTGAATTTTTTGTTCTATCTGTATTTTTTCTGATTCTTGAATGAATAAAAATGAGAACTTTGGCTGAGAATTTCCAACTTCAATTGGATTATTAATTTTTAAATGAATTAAGGTTGTTATTGATAACAGCATCACACACATAAACATTTGATGGATTTCAGCCATCATTTTACCCATAATTACCCACTTTTCATATTCAATGGTAACTGTAGGAAAAGTTTAATGTGAAATACGTGACCAAAGTTCCTCTGCTGCACTCAAAAAGCCATTCCGCCCTCGCCTATGGCTTGGGCGTAAACGTTTCTTTCGGTGCAGCAAACTGTCACTTTGCGCACTAGTTGCACAAATAACTAGTCTTCTTCCACTGACCTCTTACAGCATCGATAAATCGTTCAATCTAAACCATTTTTCGGTGACCTCAACATTTCAATAGATTAAACCATCTGACAGTTTATGCCAACAGATTAAACTTCATGAACAGAAAGTTTAAGGTAATTGATAATAGAGGCAAATACAGAGAGTGCGTGCAAAAGTAATGCGAGAGAGCCAGGGTGCAGTCAGTAAAGCCGAGTGAATGGAAAGAAGATATCGAAAGTAAACAAGTCTTCCAATTTCTCCTCGGAGCACAGTCTTCTCACAGCATAAACCGGCTTATCTCTCAAGCACTGCCTCTTTGATATTTATTGAACGAGTATCGTCACCCCTTCCCCTCTACACAACCCCCCCCCCCACCAGAAACGTCTTTGCAGCAACGAGCTTGACGCTGGCAAAAATCTCCGAAAAAGGTTTTTATCAAAGAGGACTGACTGGTTCATGGCAAACAACACATTTATCTCCAGCAGCCAATGGCGGACGAAATTTATTTAATAGAACGATGATTAAAGCGAAGACAAAATGGTCTCGCAGTGTGGTGGGGTGTTGGTGGGGGGAGGGTACCCTCTATAAAACGCTGCGCTATTTTTCGTAATTCTCACTCAAAAAGCGATAATTCATGAAAAATTTGTGGCAGTTTTTGTGTAGTGTCCTAGCTTATCAAGTTTTATAACTTGAGTGAAATGGGAGAAAGTATCAGTGATGTAGTGAGAAGAGGATGAAAATTAGGATGTGGTTGAATAAAATGGGAAAGATGATATAGGGGATTGGAAGTGGAAGAAAGACGAAGAGGAAGAAGGAGGAAGAAAAGAAAGAAATGGGAGGCGAAAAAGAAGTAAGGGATGGCAGATGTTCATGTTGAGATAGGAGAAAGTAAATGATGGAATAGGAAGAGGGTGAAGATGAGGATGAAGTGAAAATGAGATAGATGATCATGGAGGAGAAAAAGTGGAAGAAGGTGGAAAAGGAAAAGGAACAGGGGGCGGAAGAGGAGAAGGGGATGGCAGATGTTAATGCTGAAATAGGAGATTATAAGAAATGACGTGGAAAGAGGATGAAGATGAGATGAAGTTGAAAATGAGAAAAATGATATGGAGGAGAGGAAGTGAAAGTAGAAGGTGAAAGAGAAGAATGAGATATCAGATGTTGTTTTTGAAATAGGAGAGAGTAAGAGATGGATTTGGAAGAGGATGGAGATAAGGATAAGAATGAAAATTATAAATATGATGTTGAGGAGGGAAGGTGAAGAAGAGAGAGAAGAGAAAGGAAATAGGAGGTGAAATAGAATAAGAAGGGGATAGCAGATTAATGAAATAATCTAATGATGTTGAGATATAAGGGAGTAAGAGATGGAGTAGGAAGAGGATGGAGATAAGGATAAGAATGGAAACGAGGAAGATGATGAAGTCGAGGAGATGTGGAAGAAGGAGGAAGAGGAGAAGGAAGAAGAGGAGGAGGAGGGAGAAGAGGGAAAGGAAGAAGGAGAGAAGGAAGAAGAGCAGAAGGGAGAAGAAGAGATGGAGAAAGAGGAGAAGGAAGAAGTGGAGAAGGGTGAAGAGGAGAAGGAGTAAGTAGAGAAGGATGAAGAGAAGAAGGAGGAAGAAGAGAAGGAAGAAGAGGAGAATGAGGAAGAAGAGGAGAAGGAGGAAGAAGAGGAGAAGGAGGAAGAAGAGGAGAAGGAGGAAGAAGAGAAGGAAGAAGAAGAAGAGAAGGAGGAAGAAGAGAAGAAGGAAGAGGAGGAAAAGGGAAGAGGAGAAGGGAGAAGAAGAAATGGAAGAAGAGGAGAAGGGAGAAGAGGAGAAGGAAGAAGAATGCGAAAGAATAGAATAGAATGAAATGACTTTTTTGTATTATGAAACTGAAGAAAAGAAGGAAATAACAGATGTTAATATTAAGATTATGAGAAAGTAAGATATCAAGTAAGAAGAGGGAGGAGATGAGGGTTAGGTTAAGAATAAGTAAGAGAATTAACATGAGGCAAATGAGGAAAAGGTGAGGGAGAAGGAAGCAGAAGGAATTGGAAGTGGGAGGCTAAGAAAGAGAAAAAGGAGAGTGACGATAAAATTAGTTTGGAGGAATGAGGGAGAGGCATTAATAAAGAATGAAATTATAAGGAGGAATAAAATTGGGGAGGGAATATTCTATAGCATGATTGAAATACATTTGAAATTCATCTATAAATTTGAAAACTCTAGACACAACATGTTTACTTATCTACTTTTAGAAAAATCTGGTGTGGCGCACTCACACAACTTTACTTGCCGTTATGAAAATTCATCACCTGACGCTAGTGTTGCCGCGCATCTAATTCTACTATTCAAAGATTTGAGCCAGCTGGTGACAGGGCAATAACGCTGGAGACACACGAGGTCTGCTATCTCTTCATAGTGAATCATTAATAGAATCAACAGTTGCCAACAGTTTGCAATTGGATAATCACATTTTATCGATTTTCGAGCTTATTTTCAATTTTAGGTGGAAATGTTACTGAACATTAATTGTAGAGATTCTCATGCTTAATCTTTTCCACTTGAAATTTTCCGTTCAGATTGTATCTGAAGCCTGATAATTGAGAATCTAAAATCAAACTTCGCATAGATGGGGCGGAGCTCCTGAAATTTTTACAGGTATGGGACTCATGGCAGTTGATAGAGCTTATCAATGACTATTACAGGTTTAAATTTGATCGAAATCGTTGGAGCCGTTTTCGAGAAAATCGCGAAAAACCCTGTTTTTGACAACATTTTGCCATTTCAGCCGCCATCGTGGATTGCATTTAATCGAAATTGTTCGTGTCGGAGCATACAGGCCAATACCCAAAAACCACTTTTTTGGACTCAGGGGACCTTGAAACGTATAGAAATTTAAAAAATTGGGGTACCTTAATTTTTTTCGGAAAGCAATACTTTCCTTACCTAATAGGTGATAGGGCAAGGAAAGTAGAAAGAGAGTAACGATAAAATTAGTTTGGAGGAATGAGGGAGAGGCATAAATAAAGAATGAAATTATAAGAAGGAATAAAATTAGGGAGAGAATATTCTGTAGCATGATTGAAACACTTTTGAAATTCATCTATAAATTTGAAAACTCTAGACACACATGTTGACTTGTCTACTTGTAGAAAGATAAAACTATCTATTGTTGAAAGATTGAAGAACAAAGTTGCTGAGCTCACCTTCTGGGAGCTAGCTGACAGCCTCCCATCCCAGATGCTGAGCCTGGCGTTGCATTCAGCTGACAGCTGATAGGCGGCCGGATCAGCTGGGGCGGCGTGGTACTTGATAAACGACAGCCATACTGTCTCGTGGCGGCGACCCTGTCAAACACATCAAACAAAATAATTATTATCAATGGTTTACTCGTATTTGAATGAAGAAATTACAAAACTAAGCAATCTCACCCATAGATAGTAAGGCTAGTTTCCACATCTCGGTTTTTCGTTTCGTTTTCGGCAAATTCTGTTAAGTGTGAGACGGTAATTCGGTTGAATTCGATACCGAATAGAAACCGCATAGAGCTGAACGCCCACTTGACTCTAATAAATTCCATCAGGTTTCAATTCGTTGCTAGCGAGAGGCTACTTTCACACACTTTCGGTTCGGTTCGGTTCGTTTCGTTTTCGGTTCGTTTTCGGCAAATTCAATAAGTGAACTCCAATAAGTGAATTCCATCCAATAAGTGAATTCGGTACCGAATAGCAACCGCATAGCACCGAACGCCCCCTCGATACGAATATGTTTCATTATATTCGAATTCGTTGCTAGGGAAACAGGAAAAAACAAGGTCTTTTACAAATGCTCGCCTTTTTTGTTTTTATTTTAACCTGATATCGTGATTATCTGTTTCAAAATTTTCCAAGTCGAAATCATATGGCCAAATCATTTCTGTTAGTAACAGAAACATTTTTTCTCAATGAATAGTTTGCTGAAAAATATGAAGATATAATTAAACTTAAGGATAATTTTTATTTTTTATTCTTCTTTATTTTTCACGATATTACATGATTTCATCAATGGAGGGAAGAGATGAAGTTTTCATACATCTGTCAAAACAAGGAACAAATTTTCAATTAAAAAAATAATATCTCTGAACTTCCAAAATTAACATAATCAAAAAGAAATTATTCAAATAATTCACAATGTTTAATTAACTTTAAAATTTTGTTGTTCAAGAAATAACATCTTACAATTTAACACCAACTGTTATATTTAAATATCCAGCATGAACTGTGAAAATCAAAACACAGCTGTGTTTGAGAAGAAATACCTAATTAGAACCGTACGAATTAAAACCTGACATGTATGAAAGCCTCATTCGTTTTCGGTAACGAGTCGAACCGAACCGAAAAGAACCGAACCGAATGAAACCGAAAGCGTGTGAAGCTAGCCTAAATTTGTCAAGTGCTTATATAATTTTGGTTATTATTACAATAGGGTAGATTTCTAGTTATTTACTCTTAAGATAATAATAATAATAATAATATAATAATAATAATAATAATAATAATAATATCGTGTGACCGGCTGGCTCAGGTCTGGTGTCAGAGTTTTCAAGTCGCAACTGATCAATTTCAGGGCCTCTGACATGACCTAGCGACTGCTTCTTAGGCAGCCGTGACCGACGGCTTAACGTGTCCATCCGAAACACGAGAGTGGATCGAGATAAATATCTTGCCCGAGACGATAATTATGGTCGCTTCTAATGTTATACTGGACAGAATAACTTGCAGATTGTACCCAAACATAGTTTTTAGTTTGAAAAAAGATCTTTGATTGGTTCAAATTTGTTGTTGAGTCACCATAAGGAGCAACTTGTAAATATAGTGCTAACCAGGCGGTGAGTGAGAGAAAATACACAGTATAATCAAATCTAAACCCAAATACTGTATTGGGGTATTCCATGAATCGAACGGTATTGATCACATTATTTGGAACATCTCGATAACCATTGATCATATGAACTTGGAAAGAAACAAAATATTCTATTTGACGGATGAATATATTCTCAAGCGTTACTTCGCACTGCAAGTGTTTGTTATTGTCTACTTTCAAAGATGGCGTTCAGAAAGCCATGTTTATTTTTTGCACAATGTACGTCCCAGTTGTAAAAAATCCGTAGGCTCAGTTGTACAAAATCCTGATGAATTTCAATTATGGATAAGGTCACGACAACCAATCAGAGAAGCTTTGAAAGCTTGTGGCCTTGAATCATGATTAAAATTACAGGCTTCAACCGTTTACAGACTTACATAATAATTTACAGATTTTTATTGTTCATAAGGCTTTTGTTCAACCGGGCTAGTTTCTGAATTTGAATTTGTTATAAAACGGTGCCAAATAACCTATTGAAAAGGGAATAAATTGTAAAATGTCGCAAATATTTACCTGGAAGTGATAGCGACAGGTGGTGTTGGGAGGCAAGAGGTGACGGGGTTCTCGACGTGCCCAAGCCGAGTCGAATGACGTCACAAGGAACTCACACGCTGCCGGGTCGCGAACGTACGTCTGCGAACGCGCGTCCACGTAGATCACCTAGAACAGAGGAAAACGTCAAACATTCATTTCCAAATTTCATGCTATTTATGTTTGGTTAAAAGCATAGCATTATTTTATGTTAAAAATATGTTCTCCTGGCCGAAAACTACACATCTCAAAGAATTTGGAATATACAGAGTATATCTAGGCATTTGAGACTCATTAGCTATTATATTTGTTGTGTATCTGCCATACGTTAAATAAATAATAAATGTTAAAAATAACCTTTAATTCAATCCTTGACCAATATAGAAGGTTGAACTAATGAGTCTTATCTTGACAAGCAATATTTTCATCAATTCAAGACAAAAGGAATCAGTCTCCAACTAGGTGATATATGAATCATGAAAATAAATTATTTTGGATGCGAGAGTTTACGACAGCTACAATACCGAGAGTAAGATTTACCAATGATGTTCATTCTATATGTAAATAAATAAATA
>NW_024091316.1:0-20681 GCF_014356525.2 Nilaparvata lugens | reverse complement strand
TCTCTACTAATTGGTCTTTTTCAACCTCTGCAACATTCTTGCCCCGGTCTCGTTTCTCTGCGGCCAGTAATTAATAATTATAATAATACTCCTTGAAAAGTTATCAGTAACGTAGGAAATAACCTTCAAATTGAACTACACAACAAGCAGCAAGGAATAAACAAACAAGATTTAGTTGGTTTACCATGGCTACCATATAAAGTTTGTTTACGAAAGTGGTCGGTTTGGATCATGCAATGCTGCCAGATTCATTGAACAGATGAATCGCTATGGATTCTATAAATTGTTTAAGGAACCAATAAAAATTATTGAATCGATAAAGTTATTGAATCAATAGCTATAGCCTTGTTTATTGAACGACTGAGAAACCGGCATTAGTAAACGAATAATAAGAAAGAAGACAAACCAATGTTAGTCAACAGAACAACAGACTGGGAAGCTTAAGTGAATTGGAGAATGAAATCAACTTGAATATTCCACTTAGAACAGCTGAGCAGCTAGAGAAGCTGCAGAAAATTTCATGTGGCAAATCCAGAAATCAGCCTGGAAAAACACCAGACAATATACCAGGAAAACAAAAGGATGCAATTACCTTCTGGAGATTCGACAAATTGTTTTAGAAAAACGAAGGGTAAGAAGAAGATGGCAACAACTCGTGATCCTGTTGAAAAAAATATATTGAATAACAAAACACAACAATATGAGGAGAGAGATAAGGAAACTAACTGAGGAATCCATTAATAACTACCTTCAAAATTTTACAGCTGATGCCAGTACAGATTATTCATTAAGGAAAGCAACAAAAAGAATTAAGCGGCCAATATTACAATCCTCTCCAATTAGAAACCAGATGGTACTTGGGCAAGGGCAACAGAGAAAAGGCAGATTTATTTGCTAATCATCTAGAAGAAATCTTTCAGCTAAAAAACAGTCAATCTGAAATGATCCTGAATAAGATATAATAGATGATTTAGATACAGAGATTGATTCAGTTTCAATAAATGAGGTTCAAGAAGAAATAAACTAGTAGTTCTGCGAATAGTAGACCTCGCTCATGAATACAACTTCCAATCTAATGAGAAGGGCCAGTAAGTACAGTATATTGTGAAGATTTAGCCATATCATCTACTATTTTCTCCATTGAAGTGCTAGAGACACTGTTTCCAGGGACACCGGACTTATTTATTTATTCAATTATTCAGAATTATTCAACTTACAGAAAGGAGGTACCTTATATCGTCTCCATATTTACAGTATTAACATATATTACAACTTTTCTAATAATTAATTATAAGAAGTCGGTCAACTGACGGAAAATGGAATATGCAGTAGACGATTCAGACGATGAATCGTCTCACAGACGATAAATCGTCTCACAGACGATAGTGATACGGGAAATGAATCTAAATAAGATGGTTTGTTGGTGACAATGACAGGAGGTTGCTAATGATGTTTTTCATGAAAAGTGGATTCAATGTTATGGCTTGTTATGCCTATGCAGAATGTTAATGCTCAAACTCGTTTCCGATCTCATACTGAAAGGAAAACAAAAGACTTGACACTGTAGAGCGACACGAAAATGCATTTTTGAAGGCGCATGCGCTTCCTCATCCGCTCTTTCATGAGCTGTCTCATGGTCTCATAGATACAGTGCGAATCAGAGGGAGACTACAACACCCCAGAATTTTGCATTCATTCATTCATTCATTCTGCATTCATGAACTGATGCACTAATGAGTTTATAGGGCATTCTCATTGCTTTCTCTCTTGAATAAATGAGTCTTTCACAATTTGAATAGGCTAATAATAATTATTGTACTTGATAAACTGAAAATTCAGTTAAAAGATAACTTAAATAATAACTGATAGTTATGAATAAAAGAAGTTGGAGATTGAAGAAATGTTTATGATATAAATATTGTCAACAACTAAAATAGTTGTTGATTTATTAGTAGATTAATTTTTATGATGATAAAAAATGTCCATAACTAAAATAGTTGAGTTACATGTAACATAGACAATAATAGTTATTTATGTAATGAGAGCATGAAACTGGACTTTATCGCTCGAATTACGTATAATTTTTTTTCTACAACTGCAGTGTGGACTCCAATACAATAAAGATTTTTTAAAATAATTTATCCAATTAATTTGATAAATCAATTTAATAATAAGATGATTCAATTGAATTATTCTATCTAATCATAATAGTTCATTTTATAATGTATATTATTGGAATAAGATAGAACAATAAATTAGTATCTGCAAACAAGTATGGTAGGAACGAAATTTGAACCTGGGTCCCTCAGTGTGAGAATCAACGCTCTAACCAACTCGGACAACGTGGGCTGGTGTAGTCCTGTCACTATATACATTGGTGCATGCAATTTATATTGTAGTTCTGATTTTCAATAATATTATTTGGATACATAAGAGAAGTCCAGAACCAATTTCTTCATGCGAGATTTCCTTGTGCTAGATATAGGGTGGCCCAAAAACATCGTATTTTCGGCTCATATCCCAGTTTTAAGCTATTTCTGCCAAATCTCGTAACCGGACAGAAAAATTTACTCCCGTCTTTTTTCTAAAATATTAAATTCAGAATAAAATAAGATCATTTGGAACTCTCTATCTCCAATGAGTACTGAGTTATGATTTTTCAAAAACGAGTGAATTTGAAGAAAAAATCAATTTTGATGAATTTTAGTTTTTGATAAACAATATCTTCCTATTGTTACCATTTGGATGTATAATTCAAAATCCCTATGGGCGTATTTTAGTGCACTACAATCTGAGATCAGGTAGAGCGCTCTATCCCGTATAGATTTCCAGGTACACCTGACAACATTGCTCCTTGTATTGTGAAAAACACCTACATTGTCCTTACATTGATATTTCACACAATGACATGCGTTCATAAGATTATGTTCTATGAGAATCACCCGTTAGGTGCACTCCATTTCAGTATTTCCTAGAAAAAAGAAAACTCCATTCTCTTATGCTATTTTCATACAAATGTTGCTCTTGTAATCAGTATAGGCCTAATTGAGATTCAACTATATGTTCTACATCAAAGATAAAGATCACCAATATTTAATGATTATTCCCAAGTATTTGGTGTTGTCCTTAAAAATATTATTATAGGACATAGACAACTATTATCATCGCATCCAGTTTCATGAAAAGCCAAACTCCCCTGGTTATCTGGCTGACCTGCTGAGGTCAAAGAAAACGACACTGCAGTAGTTTTTGCTATATTTAAACTAACTAAGTTGAAATCTAACCAGTTTTTTATAACTTTCAAACCCTCATTAGCTCTACAAAAAACATCTTCCCATTTTGATGCACAGAAAATAGCAACAGTGTCGTCAGCAAAAGAAAACAAAGAACAGCTCTCAAGCTCTATCTTGAGTAAGTCATTAATGTAAATCAAAAATAATATTGGACCCAGAACTGTTCCCTGTGGCACACCCATCGTAATTTCTAATTCTGAGCTCATTATACCATCAACACCAACCACCTGTGATCTACAACTGAGATAGCTTTTGAAGAAACCCAAGCAACACCTCTAATTCCAATACCTTCTAACTTTCTAAATAAAATATTGTGGTCCACTGTATCAAAAGCCTTCTGGAGATCTAAAAACACAGCTATACATTTTCTTCCCTGTCCAGTGTTTCAATAATTCTCTTAGTAACATTATATACAGCATCAGAAGTACTTACACCCTTACGAAAACCAAATGGCAATAAGATAAAATTTCGTATTTTTCCAAGAATTCGACCAAACGAGTCTTAACACATTTCTCAATCACCTTTGACAAACATGAAAGCAGAGAAATTGGGCGATAGTTCCCTGGATCACTTTTGTTACCATTCTTATGCAAAGGAAAAACAGTGGCCTTTTTCAACTCGTCGGGGAAAACACCATTCAAAAAGCATAAATTTATTACATGAGCCAGAGGAACTGAAATTATGCGAGATTTGAACTCAGACATTTAGAAAAAATTCCATCAAATCTGGTGCTACCCCTTTCTTCAAGTTTTTAATACACATATCAATTTCCTCTGCTATGACAGGAAAAAGAAAAACGAATTACAAAACAATCTATTAGTTTTTTCCCTAAAAATCTTGTCCTTAACCTTAGTATTTTTTTCAGAATTCTTCTACCAACACTCACAAATGTTCATTAAGCTCCTCTGCTATTTCATTTACTTGATAAGATCTTAAAATGCGATTATCCTTGGTAACCAACTCTTTAATAGAACAATTAGTTTTACAAGGGGTATCTGTTGCTTCATTCACAACCTTCCATACAGCCCTTAGATTATTTCCACATTCAACTAATTTATTCTTGAAATACTGTTCCTTTAGAGTTCGCAATGCCGACTTCAGTGTTCGATTATATGATTTAAAACAATCCATCAAATTTTAATCCAAATGTTTAAATGTTTAAAAGTTTAAAAGTTTAAAAGTTAAATGTTTAAATGTTTAAATGTTTAAATGTTTAAATGTTTAAATGTTTAAATGTTTAAATGTTTAAATGTTTAAATGTTTAAATGTTTAAATGTTTAAATGTTTAAATGTTTAAATGTTTAAATGTTTAAATGTTTAAATGTTTAAATGTTTAATAAATGTTTACATTTTTAAATGTTTATATGTTGCGCATTTACTGCGCATTTACGGCGAAACGCGGTAATAGATTTACATGAAATTTGACAAGTATGTTCCTTTTTTAATTGCGCGTCGACGTATATACAAGGTTTTTGGGAATTTTGCATTTCAAGGATAATATAAAAGGAGAAAGGAGCCTCCTTCATACACCAATATTATAGCCCAGTCAATAAAGGTATTTTCGATCCGAAAATTGAATAAAAGCTGAATCTCTCACCATCGTTAGAACCCTCCCAGAGGGTCATTCTCCCAAAAGTCCCAAGAAATCCCCATGGAGCTTTCCCCCTAGCCCCCCTCAAAGTTGAAAAATGCCGGTAATTACAGGAAATCAATTACCTCAATAACCATTGATCGAGAAGGCTATATATTAAAAAAATTCTCTACTACATAAGAAAAATAAAGATAATTTACAATAAGGAATAATCTAGCCACATATTAAATTTTCATAATTTATTCAACATAAATCACACTAACCTAACAATATTACGTCGACAATTAAATTATTTAAGCACAAAATTAATTAATTTAATCCCAAATGGTATGCAATTTTTAACTGAGGATAGACATGGGGCACAGATAAATAAATGGATAATTGAGACATTTTTCTTTACTCTCGATATATTTTATAATATACATTTTTTTTCAACCTTTTTTTTTTTTTTGTTTACTTACGTGATTCTAAAATTTTGCCATATTTATTTTTATTATAATAATAAAATAATATTTGATATAATAATATTGAACTGATGCTCACGCCCAGCGGACAGGATTTTCCTTGCTGGGTTGTTGCCTTAATGAATAGATTTTGATTTAAAATATTTAATTTATAATTTTGTTTTGATTGTAAGCTATGTTTTATTTTTATTTCTATGAATTTCTTGAATAATTTATTGTAAATTGTATTGATGGCAAATAAAAGAATTGAAATTTAGAATTGAAAAAAAGAAGAGTTTTATTATATGTCATTCGATTCCTTGCATTATAGACTAAATAATAAATAAATAAATGCTTTATTCAACCAATAAAAATAAATAAATTACATTACAATCACATTCAAGAACACAAACACATTTCACAATCATTAAACATTCAATAATGAAATAATAAATAAACAGAACCCTATATGTAGATAAAATAATACAATATTTAAAAATAAAATAAAATAGGATTTAATAATGAATGATAATACAATGAAAGGTAAGTGCCCTTGAAGAAATATAGACTACAATATTAGTTATATTCATTTGTTTAATAGAGCGAACAGTTTTCTAGATAAATTATATATATATATAGGTTAAAGTTTATCAATAAATAAATTACTTTTTAAAAAACAATTTTATTCATTACAAAGTTTAACATGAGGTCCGTTCGCTACGTGCGCTAGCAAGGAACTGAGCTCTGAATACAATATTGTCTTCCACTATGACTATGCTGACTAAACAAGTTAACTGTGATTCTATGCAGTTTTCACTCATATAACTCCTCCATCCCTAAAGAGAACATCAGGGGGTGGATGAGCTGCAAGAACGGGTTGCACATTTTTAAAGAATTCTTTATAAACAATTATGATAATAATACTAGAAGTACGATATACGGTAGAGAAGTCCATAGACTAAGCTTGTCGTAAAATTACTTTCTTCCCTTATGGGGGTGTACTTATTGACATCAATCGGATTAAAATTAAGATGT
The DNA here is from genome assembly GCF_014356525.2 of Nilaparvata lugens. Taxonomy (NCBI): domain Eukaryota; kingdom Metazoa; phylum Arthropoda; class Insecta; order Hemiptera; family Delphacidae; genus Nilaparvata; species Nilaparvata lugens. The sequence goes on along the minus strand of NW_024091316.1, from coordinate 14,319 downwards.
TCTAAATTAATTGTGAATTCTGGTTCCTGGTCTTCATTCATAGTATTAATAACGTTGTCTAGGTTCAATAACTTAGGTCTATACTTCGATTCAGACAAATGATTAAGTTTTTTACCATTATAATAAAATGTATTGTTGTTGCTATTGATTAATAAACTCCTTTACAGACTTTGTTATCATTTCTGATTGCTTGTCAATTTTTATAGTTTCCTCATTTGGAAAGATACACAAGTAGCTATTCAATTCTGGAATCCATTTGACAATACTATTATCTATTTTCATCTTACTATATTTACAATTTGATGTAGTTCCTGATTCAATCATTTCTTTTTCGCAATTTAGTTTGTCATGATACAGATTTTCTATATAACAAATAAAATTTGAATTTGTTTTTTTAGTACATTCACTAGTCAGACCTTCAATTGATATTTCTTTCTTTTTATAAATATCGTTTGACTTTAGTAAGTATCTAATTTTAGGTAGGACAGTTACGTATTCATTTCGAAACATATTAGGTACAGAAAACAACTTGTATAGGTTATAATGTGATTCGTCTACAATTGGAAAGTTCAAAAAGTAAATAGTTTCTTTAGAAGTTGAAAGGTGTTTCGCCAGGTTCTTGTTTTAATTCACTCAATTCTAGATTCAACGTGAAACAGTCCCTCTTGTCTAGATAACTAGTTAGCAATACGTTTTTTACGTCAGGCCAATCATAGCTACCTGAACTACTCACTACTTCATTGGCTTGTCCTTTGATTTTAGATAGAATTGATGAATACAAATACTCATTTTGAAAATCATCTGGGTTACTTTTTACATAAAACTTAGATACTAACTTATCTACAATGGTTATGAATCTGTTCAACAGTGTTGGTTCTCCAAAGAACTCAGGAATCATGTCAAGATACTCCTTCTTGAGAACAGGAGTAGTACCTTCTGGTACACAAGATCCTGCTGCTGGCAATTTAGGGGCAGGTGGTGCTGGTGGATTCATTTTTAATAATGAATATGTGGGTCAAAATGTCACAATAATAAATAGTTTAAAAGATAATAATTGTTTCTACTCACAAGATAATATCCAACATTGCACTATGATTTCTTAACACTATTCACTGATGACAATATGCACTTGACACAAATGAAGTTCTCTGTGGCAATATTCACTTGACACAAATGATGTTCGCGACGACTTCTCAATGGTGAAAACCAACGAATTATTTCAATGTTTCGGAAAATTATTTTCACTAAATTTCACGAATTGACTAATTCTGAAGTCGCCCTACCGACTGTGCCAGTTAAAGTTTATCAATAAATAAATTACTTTTTAAAAAACAATTTTATTCATTACAAAACATTACAAAGTTTAACATGAGGTCCGTTCGCTATGTGCGCTAGCAAGGAACTGAGCTCTGAATACAATATTGTCTTCCACTATGACTATGCTGACTAAACAAGTTAACTGTGATTCTATGCAGTTTTCACTCATATAACTTATATGTAACTATATATATGTAAGAATTTAAGGGGTTTGCGATTTGATTTTTTTGTTTTCCTCGATTAACTTCGAAGCAAGTGATTTAAAGAAAAATGAGCCAAATAGGCCCAATTAATTTAGCCACTTTGATTGCGAATTCATTGATGAATATTATTATGAATGTGCGAATCAATTTGACACCGTGGAAGGGGAAACAGTCGACGCGGAACAGCGCGGCTGACTCTCTTCGCAATAGTAAACAGTAAACAGGAAATCAATTAACTCTGTAACCATTGATCGAAAAAAATCTATCATATGTCATTTGATTCATTACATTATGGACTACAATATTAGTTGTATTCATTTCCTCAATAAATCAAACAGTTTCCTTCATAAAATAATATTTAAGTTAAAATTTAGGGGTTTTTCGATTTGATTTTTTTTCTCCGATTAACTTCGAAGCAAGTAATTTAAAAGAAAAAATCTGGTGTGGTACACTCACACAACTTTCCTTGCTCATTGAACGATAAGCCTCATTATCAAACGAGAATAATTTAGGGGAATAACATAATGACGATTGACGGCAACATATTTGCAACTACGATCAGGCTACTGTATATGTGTATATACAATTGTTTTCAGAGTACTTTTTCCTTTATGTAATTGTGAAATTCAATGATTTTTTTGAAATTCGTCAAACAGCTGTTCTACAGATGAAATATCTTGACTATGACTGTGTTCTTTTTATAAACTGCTCTACCTACCGTACCCACGGTATATGGAAGAAGAAAAATTAAAAACCGTGTACCTACCTATCTCATGCACGAGAAGGAGGTTACAAAGTCCATTTCTCAAGGATTGGGTGGACCCCCCATTAGTACCCCAGGAAAGAGACTCATGTCAGTTGATAGAGCTAATAAATAACTATACAGGGTATGGATTTGAAAAAAATCGTTAGAGCCGTTTTTGAGAAAATCGTGAAAAACATGGTTTTTTAGTAACTGTCATTTTTCTCAAGAATATTACGGAGCTCCTGTAATTTTCTCAGAAATGAGACTCATGTCAGTTGATAGGGCTTATAAATAGCTATCCATGGTAAAAATTTGAAGAAAATCGTTAGAGCCGTTTTCGAGAAAACCGTGAAAAACATGGCTTTTTAGTCATTATCCGCCATTTTTCTCAAAAAAATTACGAAGCTCCTGGAATTTTCCCAGAAATGAGACTCATGCCAGTTGATAGGGCTTATGAATAGCTATCCATGGTATAAATTTGAAGAAAATCGTTGGAGCCGTTTTCGAGAAAACCGTGAAAAACATGTTTTTTTAGTCATTTTCCGCCATTTTTCTCAAGAATATTACGGAGCTCCTGAAATTTTCCCAGAAATGAGACTTATGCCAGTTGATAGGGCTTATAAATAGCTATCCATGATATAAATTTGAAGAAAATCGTTAGAGCCATTTTCGAGAAAAACGTGAAAAACATGGTTTTTTACTAATTATCCGCCATTTTTTCCGCCATCTTGAATTGAATTTTATTGAATTTCTTATTGTCGGGTCCTCATGGTATAAGGACTTTAAGTTTAAAATTTCAAGTCGATCGGTTAATTAGGAATGGAGTTATCGTGTTCACAGACATACACACACACACACATACACACATACACACACACAGACCAACACCCAAAAATCATTTTTTTGGACTCAGGGGACCTTGAAACGTATAGAAAACTTGAAATTGGGGTACCTTAATTTTTTTTGGAAAGCAATACTTTCCTTACCTATGGTAGTAGGGCAAGGAAAGTAAAAAATGAGTCAAGTTATTATTGTTGTCACTTTTATTGCGAATCCATTGGTGTATATTGTTATGTATTTGCGATTTGATTTGACGCTGTGGAAGGGGTAACAGCCGACGCGGCTGACTCCCTTCACCATAGTAAACAGAATAGTACTGCTTTCTACATTGCATCTCATTTACACTATGGCGCAAGTTTGTTTGCTGTTTTCCACAGTTAATATTCTCCATCTAGGTTGATAATATTCTTACAGTTTAGGCAAAATATATATGACGGCTGAAGCATCAACACTTATAAATTGGGCTTGTTGAGTTGAGACTCTCTATGATTTCATTTTTGTCTGATTCTCTCTGTAAAGTAGCTAATCTTGCGTTCTTACTAGTTGAATCTACATTTATCTAAACAGTCCAATATGAAAATTCATTAGATTCTAAAGATAAAAGCCTTGCAAACATACAAATTTAGGAAAAGTGAGCATATAAAAAGTGGGAAGATCATGAAAGTGTTTTACATTCTACTCTCGTAATCACAAGTTGATCAAGTAGGATAGAAAATATTGAATATTCAATATTGAAAACCAGATGTACGGTCCATTGGAGATGGAAAATTCGTAAATAATCATAAACCAAGTATAAAGTAGATGAATTGAAGAGATTCATCATCTTCTATTATTAATTTGTTAACACATCGATTCTTCAACTCCACTCGCATCTTGTCATTCATTACATAATGGCTTAATGAGAACTTTATAAATGGAAGTAAAGCATGAGCGGAATCATACTGGAATTACAAAGTTGGCAGAAGCTTTTCTTGATGTCGATTGATATTGATTTTGGCACCAAAAGAATAGATCAATTTCTATTTATATGTTGAAGCATTCAAATTAAATCTATTGAAGTATTGAACATTATTTCCTATGACTTGGCATTCACAGATTTAGTTGGGTGAAGTTATTTAAAATGCACCTGATTATCAATTTCATAGTTTTTATATCATTCTAGTTCATTGTGATCGTTGATGGGTTGAAGTTAGTTAGTTCAAGTGAATTCTAGTACAAGTATTTTGTGGTTATAATGGGCTTTCCTTTATCGATGTTTTGCTCCAGTAGAGAAAATTGAAATGTTAGTTTTACATTTTATAAGCTTTGAAAGTACAGTAATATGAATTTGATCAGTCCAGTCTTAAATTAATCGATGTTGTTTTTCCATTGTATCGCTTTGTATCAATGTTACATGAACTGTTTGCAATTCATCACTATTCTCTCAAGAATGGTTTGTTATTAATATCATGATCTGAAAATTAAAATTGAAAGGCTATTTGGATGACGTTCACATTCCATTGGTTTTGTTACAATAATTGTTACATTGAAGGGTCAAGCAATTTAATCCATTGGGAGTAAAAGGAAATCACAGTGCAATTTGTACAGTGGATAGTCATTTTGGAATTCAGTTGCTCAATTCATTTCGGCTTGATACTGTCATTTTTAATTTGAGTTGATCAGAAATATGCATTGTATATCATTTTTATATTTCAGTTTGACCAATCTCTTCTTATCACAGACTCGCTTTTATTCATAAACATGATAATCCTAAATAAGTTATTACCTTAAGGATGTAGTTCATCTTATGTCGAGCAATGTACAATACAAAAAATTTTCTTTTAAATTACTATTATGATGATCATTGGAATTCTGCCTGTGATTGAGAAGAAGTCATATTGAGAGCCTTGAAATTCGTACCTAGAAAAGTTGGATTATTACTAAAAAATTTGAAATTTTGTTTTTCGTAATATTATTTATTATAGGTACTGTAAATTCATTTTTGTGATTATAGACATAAACTACTTCATTCTAAATCACGATAAGGATAAATAGGGAAATTGTGAGATGGGGATAGTCCATAGTTATATTTACATAGCATCAATTTGAATGCTCTGATAATAATGATTATGAACGGGACTGCAATTCTGGCTTGGTATTGACTGAACATGAAGTTCAGTGAGAATAGAAAGCTTCAGAATAATTTTGTTCTCACTGTATGTGATAATATTGGTAATATTTGGTAACATTTGTTAATATTTAAACCGAATGAGCAACAAATCACTCTACTTTCATCATGAAAATTTTCAACTTATCAGGAGTACAGTGTAATCATATAGTATCACAGGTGGGCCCACCCTTTTATTTTCATTGTTTACATGATCTGATGATATTAAATTCCTTATCAAGTGTTTAAATTATAAAGAGTAATCAAACAAGAAAAAACACAAAAAAGCTATGAAAGAAATTTTGAATCTTATTTTTCACGAAATAAAAATAAGATGAAGAAGTCGGAACATAATATATCATCAACTTCATTGAAAAACATAAATATCTGAAACTAAAGTTATCAATTGTGATACCTCTGACTTGTATTGAGAAGGCACACTTCAAATATAATAAAATCTGTGAGCAGACAACGAAATCCTGATTTTATCATCAGCGTGGTTAAATCAAGAAAATTATAATATTTTTTATACCATGAAATTCTAAATTTTAAATTTGAAATTCTATATTCACGCATGTCAAAACAATAGACAAAATTAATTGTCTCTTGCGCCATAGTGTAAATGAGATGCAATGTAGAAAGCAGTACTATTCTGTTTACTATGGTGAAGGGAGTCAGCCGCGTCGGCTGTTACCCCTTCCACAGCGTCAAATCAATCGCAAATACATAACAATATACACCAATGGATTCGCATAAAAGTGACAACAATAATAACTTGACTCATTTTTCTTTTAAATTACTTGCTTCGAAGTTAATCGGAGAAAAAAAAATCAAATCGAAAAACCCCTAAATTTTAACTTAAATATTATTTTATGAAGGAAACTGTTCGATTTATTGAGGAAATGAATACAACTAATATTGTAGTCCATAATGTAATGAATCAAATGACATATGATAGATTTTTTTTCGATCAATGGTTACAGAGATAATTGGTTTGTTTTTTCAGATTGGTTTCTACAAGGATGCAGGTTTGATGCCTAGTGAGATCGGACTCCCCGATAATTGATTTCCTGCTTGCTGTTTACTATGGCGAAGAGAGTCAGCCGCGCTGTTCCGCGTCGACTGTTTCCCCTTCCACGGCGTCAAATTGATTCGCACATTCATAATATATACATCAATGGATTCGCAATTAAAGTGCTAAATTAATTGAGCCTATTTGGCTCATTTTCTTTAAATACTTGCTTCGAAGTTAATCGAGGAAAACAAAAAAAATCAAATCTCATACCTCCTAAATTTTTACATATATATTTTTTATCAAGAAAATTATTTATTTATTGAAAAAATGAATATAACTACATTGTAGTCCATAATGTAAGGAATCGAATGACATATAACAGAACTGTCTTGGATTAATGGTTATTGAGGAGATAATCGATTTCCCATGATTACCTGCATTTTTCATGTTTCAGGGGGCTGGAGAGGAAAGCTCCAAGGGTATTTTTGGGACTTTTGGGAGAATGACTCTCTGGGAGGGTTCTATCGATGGTGGGTGTAGTATAACAACATATTTTTTGAATTTTTTATTACTGTTACTAAGTCTCCAAACAAACTCATTCCAATTCGAAACCTGCATAGTTCAAGTTATTAAAAACCTTTCTTAAGGTATTAAATACTTATGTCGTGTTTACTCTCATTCCTATTACAATTTAATAACTTGATATTAAAATGAATACGATACTGAAGCCAGACAAGATTAGTGTGGATCCAAACTATCAACTGCAAGCAAGGAATGGACACATTGGCACAAAACTTTTCAGAACTTCATTACCAGTATCGCACCACAATCATCAGACTCTGAAAGCTCAAAACACTATCAACTTCATCACTCCAGATATTTATGAGTACATAAGCGAAAGTGGTACGTATAATGATGCTATATCTACTTTAAGGAGAATCTATGTAAAACCTGTAAATGAAATATTTTCAAGACATAAACTATCTGCACGTCAACAGCCTGATGAGACTATTGATCAATATCTCATGCCTTAAAACTATTAAGTAAGGACTGTGAGTTTAAAGCTGTGACAGCTGAAAGAAATAGGGATGATTTATATCGTGACACATTTATTGCTGGAATGAAGTCTCCTACAATTCGCCAGCGTTTACTAGAGAATGTTGCATTAACACTAGAAGAGGCATATAGTCAAGCCAGATCCCTGGAACTTGCATATGCACAATCATTAGCTTCCAATCTTCATCCCAATAAATGCAACTTCTTCCCAAAATACTCAAGCAAGCAATCAGAATACTGATTCAGAAAACTGTTTATTAGCTGCTGCTAATGAAAAATGCTATTTTTGTGGTAATCTGAAACATCCTCGGGTCAGCTGCCCAGCTAAAAATACAATTTGTCATAATTGTGGAAAACAGGGCACTTTGCTAAGGTCTGCAGGTCGAGTAAATTACAAACCAAACAATAAAAAAAATCGAAAGATTAGACATCCTAATTCGGCCTTGTGGTCTTGTTTTTAATGCAGATGATGTTGCTCTAATATTTGATACCCAATTTCTGATTGTTGGTCCAGTAGGAATGGGATCACGGCGACCAATAGAAAAATTTAAACGGAACGCACGCTGAGTTGTGATCACGGAGCCGGGAGCCGCCATTTTTAAAAAACTCTTCAACTACGAACGCACGATGTTGTCCCGACCAAGCCATTGCTCACACTAAAACTGCATGTCATGGCGCGTCTAATGACACCATCCCTGCCCTTCTGCTCCTTCCTTCTTCGTGCAACTTCCTTCCAAAACCGGAAAGTTCAATATGACTCACTCTGTATTTTAAAGTGATCATTAACAAATAGTTCGTAATGGAAAGAAACATTGAAGATTATTTATTTTCCGAGGAACTCGGTATCGAAATCATGTATCATATGACCATCTTCCAATTTTAAAAAATGATTTTAGATTCATCAGAGGGTCAAAGGTGTTGAAGCGACAAAGTAATATTTTGAAGAGTAATTTTTCATTTCAAATAGGATTCCCAATAAAACCTACAGTCAAAATATTCTTATAAGAGGAATATTTAGCTGTTTTCATAATTTTCATCAACTCTGTAAGATTAAAGTGCTGGTTTCAAAGATTATAATACAACAGTTCTTGAGCGAGTTCTCCAACCCAGGGGGTCACTAGTTTTATTTTATTTTCACATTTTACTCCTAGTTATATTGTAGGATATGGGATTTGAAAATGTTTGCTGATATAAATCAAGTTACATCTAAGAATTACACTATTAGCTTGGTATTCCATTTACTCTTCATTTCCATAATATAGATTATTGCGATTTGATTAATTATTGGAAAATTAATTTTTGGTTCTTTGGAATCATTAGATTAGAATTAAAGCTAACCTTTATTATACATAAATCTGGGGAAAATAGCAATACTTTCATAGCATGAATAATACATTATGATGATTTTTTAATTTTGCTTTTTTATGACAGTGTGAGCTAATATGAATACATGTTGAGTCAGTGAAATTGATTGACTATTGAGAATACTATTTTATATATAATTATTTTATTTATAATTTTATATGTACCTCTTGTCCAGCTATGTCTTCCCAAAGAACGGGTGAACCTCCTCGAGAACTTCATCGAGCACCAGTTGAGCCAGCTTGGGATCCACACCGCGAATGCATTGCTGTTCAGAGATGTTGGACGATTTGTTCTACTTGCTGCAGGCTTATGCATAGGTGAACTGCTGGGGCCCTGCCACATAATTAATTCAAGAAACTAATTACATTCATATTTTTATTATAGTAAATATACCAAAATAAGCTAAAAGCTGGAAAATGAGAAATAACGCTTAGTCCAGTCAATATAGACAAAAAAGGGGTGTGCTTGCAATTAATATTGTAGTTATGATTTTCTAATATATATTTGGGTACATAAGAGAAGTTCAGAACCATTCTTTCTTCATGCAAATTTCCTTGTGCTAGATACAGAGTGGCCCAAAATCTCGTATTTTCCGGCTCATTTTCCAGTTTTCAGCTATTTCTGCCAAATCTCGTATCGGACAGAAAAATGTGCTCTCGCCTTTTTTTTAGATCAAGTTCTGAATAGAATAGATCATTCGGAACTCTCTACCTTCAATGAGTACTGAGTTATGATTTTTCAAAATGAGTGAATTGAAGGAAAAATCAATTTTGATGAATTTTAGATTTTGATCAACAATCTTCCGATTGTTAACAATTTGGATGTATAATCAAAATCCCTCTGGGCGTATTTTTGTGCTCTACAATCTGAATCAGGTAAATCTCGAATAAGATTTCCAGGTACACCTGACAACATGCTCCTTGTATTGTAAAAAACACCTAATTTTCAGCTTCAACCATCATCACCAACTACATTGTCCTTACATTGATATTTCGCACAATGTCATAAGTTCATGAGATCATGTTCTATGAGAATCACCCGTTAGATGCACTTCATTTCAGTATTTACTAGTGAGAGGCGCGATTAAGGACACCTCAAGGATCAAAATTTCAAACACTTATAAATTCTGACACAATGTTCAGATTTCATCGTACTACACTTCATTCTTCTCGGCTCGTCAAGGTGTTCCTAAATCATGCATCAAGTCAAATTCATTTCTAAGCCCATATTCCAATACACAAAAAATGGCCAATCTCTATATTCAAAGCTGCATGACTTTTGAAATACTTCTGATAAATTTCCAAATCTAGTGAGATGTGAATCATCCCCCTCTACCCACTCCAATAATAATACTTTCAATTCCAATACCATTCGAAAGTTACAGAAAGTTTCAAAAATGGCGATTCAAGTTTTTACATTTTTTCAAGAATCAAGAGTTTGATCAGTTTTCTAAAATGAGTCTGATACATCATAAAAATCTCGATTGATTCCAAATTGTAGATAATACATCCTCTACGAGCTCTGTTGTCTAAAATCCATCTTGAATCTTTTTCCCTATCATAGTACTGCCAAAGCCGTTAATATGGTAAAAATATCTACAATTTCCGGATTTTTTTTCAACAATCAAATCTCACTCCACGAAATATTTTCCATAAATCATTTACAGCAGTGAAAGAGGAAATTATATTGTAACATTTCAAAATCAGTATGATTTTTATAATGAGGGGTCACCGAGATACATTGCTTTGTTAAAAAAATTGGTCATTTTTTGTGTATTGGAATATGGCTTTAGTACACTCAACAATAAATTTTCCACTTTTCGACCGAATTTGACTTATGATGCATGATTTTGTTTCTAAAACGATCTGATACATCATAGAAACTCACGATTGATTCCAAATTGTAGATAAATTCATCCTCTACGAGCTCAGCTGCCTAAAATCCATCTTGGATCACTCGGGCATATCATAGAACTGCCAAAACTGTTGATATGAGAAAAATATCTACAATTTCCGGATTTTTTTTCAACAATCAAATCTCACTTTACGAACATTTTTTTCATGAATCGTTTACAGCAGATGAAAGAAAAAATGCTATTTCACATTTCAAGATCAAGTAATGATTTTTATAAGGAGGGGTTACAGAGATACATAGCTTTGGATATAGAAATCGGCAATTTTTTAAGTATTGGTATATGGGCTCAAGTACACTCAACAATAAATTTTTCATTTTTCGACTGAATTTGACTCATGATGCATGATTCTGGACCGCCTTGACGAGTCGAGAAGAATGTAGTGTAGCATGTTGAAATCTGAGCACTGTGTCAGAAGTTATAAGTGTTTGAAATTTTGATCCTTGAGGTGTCTTAAGCGCGCCTCTCCACTAGGAAATACTGAAATGAAGTGCATCTAACGGGTGATTCTCATAGAACATAATCTTATGAACTTATGTCATTGTGCGAAATATCAATGTGAAGACTATGTAGTTGGTGATGATGGTTGAAGCTGAAAATTAGGTGTTTTTCACAATACAAGGAGCATTGTTGTCAGGTGTACCTGGAAATCTATTCGAGATAGAGCGCTCTCCCTGATCTCAGATTGTAGAGCACAAAAATACGCCCAGAGGGATTTTGAATTATACATCTAAATGTTAACAATCGGAAGATATTGTTGATCAAAATCTAAAATTCATCAAAATTGATTTTTCTTTCAAATTTCACTCATTTTTGAAAAATCATAACTCAGTACTCATTGGAGGAAGAGAGTTCCAAATGATCTCATTTCATTCAGAACTTTATGATCTAAAAAAAAAGGCGAGAGCACATTTTTCTGTCCGATTACGAGACAGAAATTGCTGAAAACTGGAAAATGAGCCGAAAATACTAGGTTTTGGGCCACCCTGTATCTAGAACAAGGAAATTTTGCATGAAGAAATTGGTTCTGAACTTCTCTTATGTACCCAAGTAATATAGGTATTAAAAAATCATAACTACAATATAAATTGCATGCACCAATGTATATAGTGACTGGACTAGCTAGGTATTAATCTTTGATTAGCATTGCTAGTGACCTAATAACTCACTCTAGTTCAAGTATTTTAGTAGTTTATGCAACAGTGGATTTATGATAGGTTTCAAACCTCATGTTTGGTGTAATTCAAGACAAGAGAGCATCGAGTGTCTCAAATATCTCATGAGTGATTTAATGCTGAATACAACAACTGTTTGATACAATTTCATCCAAAACTAAAAGAACTCAACGATTCTAGAGGGCATAGAAACCCAAATAAGAGAGTAATCAAAATCAAGATACATTGGATCATAATTATCATTATTATTACATGAAACTCTAAATAATAATGTCTTCATGACAGATTTCATCAATTTGTTGAATTTCCATGTTCTATGCAATAGACCAAGACTTAATGCTCAATATGCTTTTTCAAATACCGATTGTCAAAACTGCTCACCATTTCAATTCTTACCTAAATAGAACAATGAGATTGTTCAATACACTAAACTCATTCCTTGACCCCTTGTATGATCGCTGCAATACATTCAAAAATCTTGTGAAAAATTATTCTGCTCAAATTATCATTTTTGAGCTAAACTTTTCTACTAACTCTTTTTCTCTTTTCAACTTTCTCTTCCTTTATTTTTTCATACCATACCCCTACACTAGGTAACTTTCCTGAATCCAACCCAAATTTCGTACTCTTTTAATCTTATACATAAAAAATAATCTTATTAGTAATAGCCTACTAAATCGTTGAGGATATTTAATCAAGTGCGATATCATATTTCTTTTGATGAAGTGAAAGATAACCAACTTTTTGGTTCATTCAAATCTATAGAAATATGGGGTAATGAACAGTTTTGAGCTGAGCTGAGCCTGTTGTTACATCCCAAATAATTTCAATTAATATTATAAAATAAATTAAACGATCGAAACAGATTTTTTCAGACGATTTACATAACTATATGGCTTATTACGATATAAATGATTGTAGAATACCGATATCTGTCGCTTGATGGCGGGCGGCGTGTGCGCATGCTTGGCGGGCTGAGGGGCGGTTGCGGAGGCGGGGATGACATTGTAGGCCTTAGACCCCATGGAGCGAGGCAGCGTCTTGCTCTTGGTAAGCGCGTGCGGGCCCGTGCGCGTCCCTGGCGTCACCGCCACTAACTTTCTACCCGACGCTACCCGACCATGCAAAACAGAACACTATCTCACTCTACTCAAACTAACTGTATTCTAATCTATTGCCATAAATATAATGAAATATTCTACTAATTGTAATGATGTAATTTATAGTAATCAGAACTAGTTGCATTCTACATACAAGAAAAACTTCTAGTACTAGTCAATTAGAGGAACTGTGATAGTATGATTTCATGAGCTTGTAACAGGCCCATTATTTCTTAGGGCCAGACCATACTAGGCGTTTTTACAGGCGCCATCACAATCAGCCAATCGGAGAGCTTCCTCCCCTGCCGACTCTAAAACGCTCAATATAGTATGGCCCTAATGCCTGCCAACATTTTCTAAAGATACTCATAGACGAACAATGTAGAGACCAAAAGCTACTGGCGGCCAGTTGTTATTATAAGGTCACTTTTCATCAGTTTCATTAAGATGTGAAAAAATTGTTGAAAAGTGAACTAATAGTAAGAGCTGGCCATAGAAGCCGTTAATAGCTCTCCACATCTACATTCCCGAATATTAGTCGCTCACATCACCAAGCTACACCCCTGCTTTCCACTTCTACTCTGCAGGACAGAATAGTATATTTCGCACCTAACCTAGCGCCGCAGTGCAGGATGGTTTCTTCCTGTTTCTTACAGCTTGGCGTTGTTGTCATTCGAGATGGGTGTCTGGCTTGGAAGTGTTTCGGCCGCATTGCAGGATGACTGTTAACGGTTGCCGAAAGATCAACAGCTGGATTTTTTTCGTTATTTTTCGTGATAGAGAATTCTGATTGCAGATTCGTTTTCAGCGACCCCAAGTTTAGCCTGAAGGCTCAGAATGTCAACAATGTTTTTAAATAATTAAAAATCATCATGAAAAGTCATTAATATGGTAGTAAACCACGTTTCTGGTAACTCTTTACTGGTGACTGGAGTTATTATTGACACACAAAAATCAAATTAATCGTGAGAAAGAAAACTGCTGATGAACGCGAATAAGACCGCCACTCCAAATTGTTCTATTGTCTCGGCTGCTTGGCTGAGCCTGGCTGGAGGGATCAAATAACCGACTGGTTGATCTTTCGTCTGTACGCTAGGCGGAACTACGCCGACCATTGCTGGGTAGATGTTACTGCGGCCGCTCGCATTCCCACCAACGCTGCTATTATTTGCTGTCTCAGCGCCTAGTCCGATTCAGCCAAGCAACCAGCCTGCACTGCGGAGCTAGGTCTAGAGCAGAAAATTAGATTTTTCCGGCTCGAAATCGGTTTTCAAGTCCGAGGCCGTAGGCCGAGGACTAGAAAAGATTGAGAGCCGGAAAAACATTTTTGCCAGTGGTGCGAACGATATTTTTTCGCCACACACAAAAATAACAATATATATATATATATGAGATAGTTGTTCACTAAGCACTTCCGAAAACAGAAGTGGAAGGTGATAGCTCTA
>NW_024091315.1:0-24040 GCF_014356525.2 Nilaparvata lugens | reverse complement strand
AAAGTTTTCAATCTTATCTTGAATATTTTTTCTAAAATCTGGGAAAAACCGGTAAAAGTGAAATTGGGCAGAATTGATCTATGTTTTTACAATTTGGCTTTTTAGGAATCGGTACCACCGCCAATCATTGTGGATGGTATTAAGAATCTGAATGTACTTCTTACGAGTTTGAAAAAAGTGTCACCAGCTGACAAATTTAGGATTAAACTGTTAAGTAAAGAAACATTTAAAGTAAATGCAGTTGATTCGGTAACTTATCGGAATATTACCAGAGAATTGATTAAAGATGGGCTCAACTGGCACTCCTATGAAAATAAACAGTCGAGACCAATAAGAGTGATGATTAAAGAGCTTCATCACTCTTGTAGTACAGAAATGATTCTGGAAGATTTGAAAGTAAGAGGATTGAAAGTTCTAGAAGTTGTAAACAAGCTGAGGTGGAAGACAAGAGAACCATTAGATATGTTCATGGTATCATTCAGCGCGGAAGAAGATAAAAACAGTATTTGAATTGAAAAATATACTTGGCTGTAGAGTGGAAGTTGAAGCATTGAAGAAGGCCAATCTGATACCGCAATGCAAACGTTGCCAAGCATACGGCCACACTCAAAAATATTGTAACAAGGAGCCTAGGTGTGTTAAGTGTGCAGGTAAACACCAAACAAAGAATGTTCGAAACCCAACGATGCTCTACCAAAATGTATTCATTGCGGTGAAGCACATCCAGCCAGCTATCGAGGTTGCACTGTTGCAATCGAATTGCAAAAAATCAGGAATTCTACTAAAACAAAAACTATTGCAGATTCGCGAAAGAAAATCATTCAAAATATCCCACCAAGAATCACGGAAAATACAGAAGCTCACAATCTAAACAATGGTAGTGCATTTAAGAAATTGACTTTCGCCCAGATTGTCTCAAAAGAAAATAGATCGAAATTGGAAGAGCCAAAAAGTGAAGTGAAGAAGGCACCAATAATATTTTGCAGCTAATCTTGGCAAAACTGGATAGACAAGAACAAATAATCACCTCACTACAATCTAAATTTCAGAAGTTAGAACAGAGTAGACTACTGAAATTCAAATGATTCATTCACTAAAAATAATGGAATGGAACGCGAATGGATTGTTACAACGGCAACAGGAGTTAGAATTAGTTCTAGACATAGAAAAAATAGATATATATGTCTTATATCTGAAACTCACTTTACAAATCAATCGTTTATCAAATTCAAAGGCTTTAAGATCTATCATGCTTTACATCCCAGCAATGTCGCGAGGGGTGGGAGTGCCATCATTATCAGAGACAATCTACAACATCATGAAGAAGTGAAACATGAAAGTGATAGAATTCAATTGATAGGTGTAGCAGTTCAAGCAGTAAATTATAACTTTGTTGTTGCAGCTATTTACTGTCCTCAGATATTCCATCAGAAAAGAGGAGTATTCGACATTGCTTGATATGTTAGGAGAAAAATTCATTCTTGGTGGTGATTTCAATGCAAAGCACGTGCATTGGGGATCGCGCTTAACAACTCACAAGGGAAGACAGCTCTTCGAAGCAATGAAAGAGATGAGGTGCGAAGCTCTTTCAACTGGTAAACCAACCTACTGGCCCACCGATACGAGGAAAATCCCAGATCTCATAGATTTCTTCCTGACAAAAAATATATCAGTTAATTATTTTCATTTAGAGGATAGTTTCGACCTTAATTCCGACCACTCACCCATCATTATGACTCTGAGTGATTCAATTCTACGGAAGGAAAATACTTGTCCAGCGTTAGCAAATAGCCGCACTGATTGGGATGGCTTCCAACAAAAGCTGGAGGAAAGAATAGAATTGAACTCACCATTAAGGAACGAAGAACATATTGATCGGGAGTTGGAGAAGTTTGTGACTGATATCCAACAGGCAGCATGGTGTAATACCCCACAAATCAGAAGAAGAACCACTGGAAATAATTACCCTGCGGAAATCAGAGAATTGATTGTTGAAAAACGAAGAGCTAGAAGGAGATGGCAGCAATCACGTTCCCCCAAGACAAAAGAGTTTTGAACAATTTAACTCAAGAACTAAGGAGAGAGATTCAATGTATCAAGGAAGAATCAATTAATAGTACTTGAGAAACTTGACAGCAGAATTCAGCACGGACTACTCACTCTGGAAGGCAGCTAAAAAAATAAAACGAACCATTCAACAATCTCCTCCTCTCAGAAAGCAGGACAGACAATGGGCGAGGAGTAGTGATGAAAAGGCACAGACATTTGCGGATCATCTTGTAAACGTTTTCCAGCCAATCAACTCAGGTGAAGACGAAACTTTAGAAGCGGATGAGAATATCTTACAGCCGAATCAAGAAATAATGCGTGTCACAGTAGAAGAAGTGAAAAGAGAAATAAGAAATCTGAATAACAAAAAAACCCCTGGATTTGACATGATAACCGGCTCAGTCCTCAAACACCTACCAAGGAAAGCAATAGTGAAATTAACAAACATTTTGAATGCTTCTTTCAGACTAAAATTCGTACCAGGAATATGGAAAGTAGCAGAGGTTATAATGCTACTGAAGCCAGGTAAAGAGCTACATGAAGTATCATCATATAGGCCAATATCATTGTTACCGGTCCTATCCAAGTTGTTTGGAAGGATTTTACTTAGTAGGCTAAAACCAATAATTGAGAGACAGCACATAATTCCAAATCACCAATTTGGCTTCAGAGTGAAACACTCAACAATAGATCAAGTGCATCGGATTATAAATGTAATAGAGAAGTGCTTAGAAGAGAAAAAAATTTGCTCAGCAGCTTTCCTTGATATAGGGCAAGCTTTTGATAAAGTATGGCATGAAGGTCTCATTTTCAAGCTCAAAAAAGTGCTACCAAAGCAATATACAGATATATTACAATCCTATCTCACTGACAGATACTTTAGGGTCAGGCATGAAAGTCATATTCTGATTTGAAGGAAATTAAAGCAGGAGTTCCTCAAGGCAGTGTTCTGGGACCAGTTCTTTACCTACTCTATACCAGCGATATTCCCAGCCTTGATGAGAATACTACAGCAACATTTGCAGACGACACAGCCATATTATCAGTAGACAGTAATATACATATTGCAACAGAGAAACTACAGAGATCCATCAACAAAATTCAAGATTGGACTAGAAAGTGGAGAATGAAATTGAATGAAACAAAGTCGATTCACATCAATTATACCAATAAGAAGGACCTGCCCATACCAATAACTATCAACAACCAAGTTGTACCATATGCTAATGATGCCAAGTATCTAGGTATGACCTTGGACGCAAAGCTTCGCTGGAAGGCCCATGTCAAGAAGAAGAGAGAAGAGCTTGGAATCAAATATAAGAAGCTGTATTGGCTGATCGGAAGAAACTCTGACCTTTCAATCCGAAACAAAGTACTTCTGTACAAACAGATATTAAAGCCAGTATGGACGTATGGTATACAACTTTGGGGTGTACCAAAGAAAGCAACATCAATATCATTCAACGTTTTCAAAACAAAGTGCTAAGGAACATTGTGGATGCTCCTTGGTATGTCAGGAACAGCGATCTTCATAGAGACCTTCACGTCGATCTGGTGTCCACCGAGATCCAGAGGCATGCGGAGAGGCACGAGGGGCGACTGCACCAACATGACAACGTCGAGGCGATCCAGCTGCTAGACAATGGAGGGTTGGTGCGGAGGCTCAAAAGGAGGAAACCGTTTGAACTAGTGTAGTGCTTGTTCAAGTAGTGTCCAGTGAAAGAGCAGAGCAGTGATTGAGTGAATCTAGCTTCTATAGTGTAGTCAATAAGTGTACATATTAATTAAACAATAGCAGTAAGAGTTTCTAATGAGAAATTCACTGTTCAATTTTTCAAGTAGTAATTTAGGATAGAAAAAATTAGCTCATTAGTCTTTAGACTAGATGGCTATAGTATTGACCAATAGAAAAAAATAAGGAATCGGTATAACTACGCTGTGTTTGAACATGCTTGGAAATTTTCTTTTCACAATACTCAGGTTAATTAGATCGGTTAATTTGTTCAAATAATTCATGTAAGTTTTTTAATCATGCTTGTGCCTATTCCATCAACACCTGGCAAAGATTTGTTTTTCAATTTTCTTATTATACTTACTACTTCCTCGGGATTTGTAGGGTGAAGAAAAATTGATTTAGTTGGAGATTTGTATGGAAACCTTTATTTTTGATATTCTAGCAGTCTCTTCCCTGGTTTGCAATGTGCTTTGTTCTAATTCATCATTCATTTTATTCACAACATTTAGAAAATAAGAATTAAACAAATTAGGAATTTTATGACTATCATGTATGCTATTTCCCTGCTCATCAACAATTAGTTTTTAGTGGTTCTTTATTTTTTTAATCTAACGCGTCAATTGTTTTTCACGTCTTTCTAATGTGTCCCTGGCTTTCTCTAAACTGTTTTGAATAATAATATTGTTTTCTTTCTCTCAGTTCATTACGTAAGTTATTTTTGAATGTATTGTATATTTGTTTTAAGTCGTCATTATTAGGTTGTTTGATTACATTCTTGTATAACTCATTCTTAAGTTATTTGCATGATCAGATAACTATTTATCCATGGCAACCTGAATTTCTGTGTAAAGTTATTTTTTACATGAAGATTTTCTTGTGAATCATTGATAGCGCTTGTTAAAATGTCAATGAAATACTCCCATCCCTCATCAACCGATGCTGCTGGTATTTCTCTATCCCAAATCAATCGACGATAAAATATTATTCAACTTTCCATAATTGATTGGGTGTATTTTATTATTATCTGTATCTGCTTCTTCTTTGGATCTCTTCAATCCTTCAACTTGAAGTATTATTGTACTGTGATCAGTTATATCTAAGTGTAGTATTTCTGGAATTAGATTAATTTTATTCAGTTTTGTTATATTTTTGCCAGATTTTAAGTAAAGATGATCATCTATTAAAAAGTTAGAAATCGGGACCTATGAGTGTAATCAGTATTGAGTGAGTCAAATCCAAAACTGTTCATTAGATATTTGTAATCGTCAATAATTCTGGTGTTCTGAAAAAGATCTATATTTATATCTCCCGTGAAAAAGAAAGGGACCTCATTGTTTTCGATAATATTGAATATTTATTCAAAGTACAAGGTTAATTCGTTAAGAAATATTTTGGGTGAGTTTGATTACAACCTGTAAGCAGCCAACAACTGAAATTTCAAAATTATTATATGAACAAGATATATGTACACATTCCGCTAAAATAAAATCTATTGTCTTTGTTATCTCACTGCTAATATAAACCGAAGTTCCTCCTGCTCTGTAGTTATGATTAAAATTACCATGTACGGAATAGCCCTCTATATGATATAAGTCTATTTCATTCTCTAGAATCCAATGGATACTAGGAGTAACAAAAAAGCTCCTATCCAATTTTCTGTGCGAAGCTGATTTCAAAAGTCGAAAAAATATAGGGGGCACTAGGGGGCCAGGGGGTAAAATTTTAGTGATTACGAGGTTCTCCCATAGCCTCCAGTACATTCCCTAATTGATTTTGATGTGGGTTCTTCGTGATAATCAGCCGTTTTGGCTGTGATTTTTTGTCTTTGCAGCTATAATATAATAAGATTGAGCAAAGAAATATAATGGAATATGCGACTACTGATTACTATAATGTTTTCACATTGAAACATTGCATGCACTCCGCACAGCTGGCAGTGGACTGCTTATGATTAAATTACAACTGATGCCACTGGGGAGTTGAGTAAACATGCGCCACTTCACTGGAGAATGAATGAGAATTGATAGTAGTGAAATAATAACCAGGAGGACCAGAGCCTTGTTCCCTTATCATCAGATGAGAGAGCAAGGTTCAAGAATTAAAGTAAAGAGCAGGCATCATTCAATAATAAAACAGATTCAAAAATAGGTACATATGATATTTATTGATAATAGTAATAAACTTTAATGAGGGAAGCTCCCGGGCTTCAATAGTAAAACGATTACAAATATTGAATATATGCCATAGAAGATGGTCAAAAAATAGGTATGCTATATAATCCAAAAATATTATTAAGATGGCATTCGGTGCCCAAAATTGAAAATTAATCCAAAGTATCTGTGAACAGAAATACAGTATTGAAAAATAGTATAGAAGTAGTAGGTCTAATATTATTATCAAATTGAAAAATCAGTAATATAAGCAAATTTTGGAATATTTAAACTGTAGGCTATTGATTGATATAGAAAATAAATAACTGAATTAGGAATGATTGAATCTGAGAATTAATGATTTGGAAACAATTGAAACTAGAAGAAATAACCTTAAATTAATCAATCAAAATGTCTAAAACTGCTTTGACTTAATGAAGTGAATTATTGAAATGAAAAAGCTTATTAAGCTTAAGTATCACCAAAGGATGATACAAAATGAGTCAAATACAACTTATGTATTAATATACAAATGCCAGTGAGAATAAGTAGTCTAAATAATAAAATTTATTTAAAATGACTGGCAAAAAATCTCTAGGCTAGCTATTAGAATAGTTCTAATGCAATGTAATAAATTTCTAGTAGGTCTGAGAAGGTAATTTCAAAATGGCTGGCAAATCTCCAGGCCAGCTATGAGAATAACTATTATTCAAATTGGTAATAGAATTTTAGTAATTATAATTAGGTAAATAAGTTGATAAAAGGAACAGATACCGCCTTTCAAGTGTGCTGCCGTCCAATCTCAATGTCCAGAGAAATTTGAATAACAGGAACCAGAGTTGAATAAGGAGATTCAATGAGAATTGAAATTCAGGAACCAGGGTTTCAGCAAGGATGATGTACCATGGAGAGGATAATTTAGTTTTTAAAGATGA
Organism: Nilaparvata lugens; assembly: GCF_014356525.2. Classification (NCBI taxonomy): domain Eukaryota; kingdom Metazoa; phylum Arthropoda; class Insecta; order Hemiptera; family Delphacidae; genus Nilaparvata; species Nilaparvata lugens. The sequence continues at coordinate 17,171 of NW_024091315.1, read as the reverse complement.
ATAATTGTTCGAGTTGGAATGTCTCAAAATTTGTAGGCACTGAAAACATGAAAAATCGTGATGCACAATGTATGTCAATGCAGGCTAGGCTAGGCTTGCAAAAATTGAGTCCTAGTATTGTAAGTCCTGATGAAGTGAACCAAATCAATGAATTGTATGTCTTTTTGAATAAAAATATGTGAAGTTCTCAAAATAATTGATAATAATAAATATTGCTAGTTCGAATTTCAACGTGTTTGAAATCTGTAATAGGTTAGAGTTCTGAATGAGAATACTTCACCAAACAATGTTGTAGAAATTGGCAAGTAATTGTTGGAAATCACTAAGAAATGAGACGCCGCTCATGAATTTCAATTTGAACACACAGGTAATTGTTCGAAAAGATAGATGAATTATTTAGAACCAGTTTTGCAGTCACTGAAGTTCTGAATGAGAATACACCAAACAATGTTGTAGAAATTGAGAAGTAATTATTGGAAATCACTAAGAAATGAGACGCCACTCATGAATTTCAATTTGAACACACAGGTAATTGTTCGAAAAGATAGATGAATTAGTTAGAACCAGTTTTGCAGTCACTGAAGTTCTGAATGAGAATACACCGAACGATGTTGTAGAAATTGAGAAGTAATTAATGGAAATCACTAAGAAATGAGACACCCCTCATGAATTTCGACCTGAATACATAGGTAATTGTTCAAAAAGATAGATGAATTAGTATCAGTTTTGCAGTCACTGAAAAAGATGGAACAACCAGGAAAAGAGATGCTATAGTGCGTAGAACAACTGTGTTAGAACAAAACGAGAAGCCATTGCGAAAAAGCGGCAAGAAAAACACTGCTACACAAATCTGAGTTCAAATTCAGAATTAAAATTACAATCAACAAATCAATGCTAAATGGAGAGGCACTAAAAATACTCAATAATACAAAATCAGACAAGAAATATAACTACAGAATACAATAATGACAGAGTCGAGAATATTTAATGACAATGGCTGTTGGGTTGGCAACAGATGGAGCAGGAAGGCGCTAAATTCAAAATTACTGGAGAATTGGCTGTGAGTTTCAACACACATGAAATGGTGAAGTTTGGACCTTTAGTTGTCCAGTCTTAGAGAGGGTATCGAACATACCCTTCCTTTCAGCACTTTGCTGTGGATAAAGAAGGTTGGAAATTCTACCGAAATATGCCTAAACATAGAAAATTACAACTAAAAATTAATCAAGAAGTAAAAAAAAAAACATAAAAACAATAAATCATCAAGAGTTGAGTTGATTGGCATAATAGAGTGAATAATAATGAATATGAAAGATTCGTACTTGTAAATCACAAAATAAATAAATGTAGCCTAAATCATAATAATTGATAAGGAAGGAAAATACAGGAAAGAGGGATGTAGGATAAAATGCTATTAAGAACTTCTCCACGAAGATTTGGAATAAGAACTAATTCATGATGTATCTGATGCTAAATTTAGGTGAGTGAAAATTCAAGAAATTAAAATAATTATTCTCACTAGGGAGTGGAGGAATATGATGATTAAGGATTGTAAAATCTGACAAAGCATTTATTGGAACGGTTCCACTTGTTACTCGTTCCGTTACTATGTAGACATCATGTCGTCATTTTCCGTCTGCGCTGTCCGGTGACGTCACAGTCATGGTTCTACGGCACTGCTTTAATCAAGTTGGTTTCCTATATTATTTGCATTATTCGTCGTGTTATTTGCCGTTGCAATTTTAATATTTGTACTAATCGATTTTTTGGAATTTATTTTGTCTTAGGCATCTTACTTTCTAGATATTTGCTACTTTTTCCCAAACGTTTGTAAACGTTTCACATCCGTGGCTGACATTTCCGCTTCCCTTTTTGTTGCTAGTGCCTTTAGCTAGCCTCTTGTCTTTCAATGGAGTCTAGTCGGTGTGTGCACATCTCGCGCTGGTCTAAACTTTTCATCCATTCATCTGATCTATGGAACGTTTTTAAAAGTGAATATCCTTCCGAATTTATTCATTTATTCTACTCTTCAATTGTGATTCAATTATTCATCGATTTCTTCACTTATTTACTCTGATAAACTTTGTCAAAATTGCAACCTCGTGTGGCGTTTTTCACTATCATCTGATCTATGGAACGTTTTTAAAGTGTGAATTATCTTTCAAATTAATTCGTTTATTCTATTCTTCAATTGTGATTCAATTATTCATCGATTCTTCACTTATTACTCTGATAAACTTTGTCAAAATTGCAACCTCGTGTGGGAGTTTATTGCTATTTATCTGATCTACGGAAGGTTTTTAAAGTGTGAATTACTCCTTCAAATTAATTCGTTTATTCTATTCTTCAATTGTGATTCAACTATTCATCGATTTCTTCGCATATTATGCTGATAAACTTTGTCAAGTTCACAACCTCGTGTGGGCTTCAATTGCCATTCTTCTAACAATTGGCTTCACCTTGTGTAACTCAAACTTTCAAGTTCATCATCTTTACCGTTTGGAAATCATTCTGAAAATTCCACAACTTGAAGGTCGGATTATTCGTTTGGAATTCTACATGCTCCTGTTCACATTTCCATTGAGGGATTTGCCTGCTGTGGTGGACGCTTCCATTCTTGTCATCGCATGGCCAGATCACATCATTGCTTGCTGATGTCCTGTTCCTTTGGGTATTGCGGATTCCTTGCCTGTCTGCCTGGCTGCATCTCCTCTTCAAAATATTATTCAGGTTACGTAAATCGTTCTATTCTTTTTTAATTTACGTATGTATTACATAATTGTTTTGTTGATGTCTATCTTGACATTCAAATCACTGAAGGCCCATGCTGCCTATATAATTGTACTCAATATTAACAACTATTTTCATTGGATTTGACAGCTACCCTTGGCTTTACAAGTGATATTCTGAGGCCACTGACGCCTATTAATTGTTTTGTTGATGTCTATCTTGACATTCAAATCACTGAAGGCCTATGCCGCCTATATAATTGTACTCAATATTAACAACTATTTTCATTGGATTTGACAGCTACCCTTGGCTTTACAAGTGATATTCTGAGGCCACTGACGCCTATTAATTGTTTTGTTGATGTCTATCTTGACATTCAAATCACTGAAGGCCTATGCCACCTATATAATTGTACTCAATATTAACAACTATTTTCATTGGATTTGACAGCTACCCTTGGCTTTACAAGTGATATTCTGAGGCCACTGATGCCTATTAATTGTTTTGTTGATGTCTATCTTGACATTCAAATCACTGAAGGCCTATGCCGCCTACATAATTGTACTCAATATTAACAACTATTTTCATTGGATTTGACAGCTACCCTTGGCTTTACAAGTGATATTTTAAGGCCACTGGCACCTATTAATTATCTATTGATGTCTATCTTGACATTCAATTCACTGAGGCCACCGACGCATATTAATTGATCTATTGATGTCTATCTTGACATTCAATTCACTGAGGCCACCGACGTCTATTAATTGATCTATTGATGTCTATCTTGACATTCAATTCACTGAGGCCACCGATGCCTATTAATTGTTCAATTGATGTCTAACTTGACATTTAATTTACTGAAGGCCTATGCCACCTATATTTTAATGTATTCTATTTGTTGAGCACTATCTACAGCTTATTGTCATTTATTATTATTGAATGAATAAATGAATGAATGAATAAATGAATTTATTCCTTCTTGAGAGACATAGTAAAAACACAACAGAATCTTGGAAATTAACTGATCACGTTATCCAGTTATTGTGATCAGTGTGTAATACATAATACTAAATTTATAAAACAACAATAGTTTGAGTCTAGTCTAGCATAATAAACTTGAATAGTCGTCAGTACTACCTGCAGCGTGTAAACATCTTGTCTAATACACCATGGATAATATGATCATTATTAGGATTTGCAATATTATAATCAGTGAATATCAACAAAGTAAACAAAGTAGGTAATATATAAACATAAGATAATAGAACAGAATAGGCATATAAACGGATAAGTTATCTCAATACAGTTCTCAAGGTCGATGTATCATTCAATTCAAATAGCCAATGTATGAGTTTTTTACAATATTTAGTGTAAGAAGCACATATTTTAATATTAAGTGGTAATTTATTAATAAATAGGGCCCTATAAACAACAAGAATTTCTAAAAATACATTTTCAACTTAGGGGTACGGTACAGAATCCTATCATTACTTCTCATATTGTAATACAGGTTTTCAATTCCACAATTTCCACTTATTAAATAAAACATTTTTAGAACCTTAAAAATATAAAGATTTTGAATAGGCATGATTTTCAAATTGCAATATAAGGGGAAAGAGCTTTCTCTTTTTCTTTTATGTAATATTAATCTAATAATATGATTTTGTGATATTCGCAATCTATTTATGAAAGTTTTGAATGTTCCACCCCAACATATCAAACCGTACTGGAGCCGAGAATGAATCAAAGCATAATATAATGATTTCATCAGAGTTTGATCACATAATTTCTGAGATAATAGAATTTCCTTATTGATCTTCTAATGTCACCATGTAAAATCTGAATGTGTTTTTTCCAAGACATTTTTTCATCAAATGTTAGTCCCAATATTTAAAAGAGTCAACTCTTTCAATTTCTTCGCAGCTGCAGTCTTCTCAAGTACACCCTTGAGAATGATATAGGATTGGGGCGGAAAAGTCTACAGCTCTATAGTCGAAGTTTATGTATTTTGTCTTAGATACGTTAACTATCATTTTATTTTTACTGCACCATTCTCTCAGGATACTCAAATCAGCTACTATATTATTTTTTATAACTTCTTTGCTTTTATGGGAGTACAAGAAAGCAATGTCATCTGCAAAGGCTTGAATTATTCCATTGAACTTCATATTTAAGAGATCATTAATAAAGATAATGAATAAAATAGCTGAGGAAATGGAGCCCTGGGGGACGCCGACGGTGATGGGAAGGGGGCTACTGAGGCAGCCCTCAGCGCCAACCCTCACCTGCTGTTCCCTGTTACTCAGAAAACTGCGGAACCACCGCAGCGCCACTCCCCTGACTCCGGCCGCCTCAAGCTTTAAAAATAGGATTTCATGATTAACTAAATCGAATGCTTTTGTGAAATCTATATAGAGACCGTTGTTTTATTGCTATTATTCAAACTATTGTAAACTAGATTTGAGAAATTTAAAAGGGCATCTTCAGTCGATTTTCCTTTTTGGAAGCCGAACTGCTTTTGGGAGAAAAAATTATTTTTATTTAGGTAATTTACTAATCTATTTATCATAAGCTTTTCTAGGATTTTTGAGAAAACGGAAAGCAAGCTAATAGGTCTGATGTTATTTAACTTTATTGAATTTTTCTTTTTGAAAATTGGTATTACGACACTCAACTTTAACATTTCTGGGAAAACTCCTTTACTGAAGCTTAAGTTAAAATATGGGTCAGTACGGGTGCAATATATAAGGCAATTCTTTTATTAGTAGAACATTAAATTTATCAAAGCCGGATGATTTCTTATTTTAAGATTAGAGATAACTTTTAAGATTTCATTATCTGTAGTTGGTTCTATGAAAAAGGAACGACACTGATGATAAAGACCAAGGCAGACAGAAGAAGGTGTATTGCAATCGGGCTGAACAACATTGATAGATAACGATTAACTTTGTTGGCTACATTTTGGGGGTCGCACTCAATAGTACCGTCCTCCAATTCCACCTTATCAAAAATTTGATTACGGCTTTCACCAGTTAAGCTGTTGATTACTCTCCACTGCCTGGCCGGATCTCCATCAGCAATACGAATACAATTTGAATAGAAGTTTCTCTTTGTAGAATCATTTCATTTTTTAGATTGTCATAATAAGTATTATAATGGTCTCTTAAGGGTGTATCATAAGGTCTTTTTTTTAATAATTTGTATAATTTCCTTCTCCTTTCTATTTTACGTAAAAGGTCTGTGGTAATCCACGGACTTATGATCTTAGCTTTTGTAAGTCTATTATTAGAATTTATAGTTTTAGAGCATTTATTAACTAGGTCCGTTAGAATAGAATGAATCTCTCATAACTTAAATTTACATCTTCTATCTGATACACATCATTCCAATCAAGTAATTGAAGACATTCAAGGTCATTATTCCCTTTGTCAATTGATGTCTAACTTGACATTTAATTTACTGAAGGCCTATGCCGCCTATATTTTAATGTATTCTATTTGTTGAGCACTATCTACAGCTTATTGTCATTTATTATTATTGAATGAATAAATGAATGAATGAATAAATGAATTTATTCCTTCTTGAGAGACATAGTAAAAACACAACAGAATCTTGGAAATTAACTGATCACGTTATCCAGTTATTGTGATCAGTGTGTAATACATAATACTAAATTTATAAAACAACAATAGTTTGAGTCTAGTCTAGCATAATAAACTTGAATAGTCGTCAGTACTACCTGCAGCGTGTAAACATCTTGTCTAATACACCATGGATAATATGATCATTATTAGGATTTGCAATATTATAATCAGTGAATATCAACAAAGTAAACAAAGTAGGTAATATATAAACATAAGATAATAGAACAGAATAGGCATATAAACGGATAAGTTATCTCAATACAGTTCTCAAGGTCGATGTATCATTCAATTCAAATAGCCAATGTATGAGTTTTTTACAATATTTAGTGTAAGAAGCACATATTTTAATATTAAGTGGTAATTTATTAAATAAATAGGGCCCTATAAACAAACAAGAATTTCTAAAAATACATTTTTCAACTTTAGGGGTACGGTACAGAATCCTATCATTACTTCTCATATTGTAATACAGGTTTTCAATTCCACAATTTCCACTTATTAAATAAAACATTTTTAGAACCTTAAAAATATAAAGATTTTGAATAGGCATGATTTTCAAATTGCAATATAAGGGGAAAGAGCTTTCTCTTTTTCTTTTATGTAATATTAATCTAATAATATGATTTTGTGATATTCGCAATCTATTTATGAAAGTTTTGAATGTTCCACCCCAACATATCAAACCGTACTGGAGCCGAGAATGAATCAAAGCATAATATAATGATTTCATCAGAGTTTGATCACATAATTTCTGAGATAATAGAATTTCCTTATTGATCTTCTAATGTCACCATGTAAAATCTGAATGTGTTTTTTCCAAGACATTTTTTCATCAAATGTTAGTCCCAAATATTAAAAGAGTCAACTCTTTCAATTTCTTCGCAGCTGCAGTCTTCTCAAGTACACCCTTGAGAATGATATAGGATTGGGGCGGAAAAGTCTACAGCTCTATAGTCGAAGTTTATGTATTTTGTCTTAGATACGTTAACTATCATTTTATTTTTACTGCACCATTCTCTCAGGATACTCAAATCAGCTACTATATTATTTTTTATAACTTCTTTGCTTTTATGGGAGTACAAGAAAGCAATGTCATCTGCAAAGGCTTGAATTATTCCATTGAACTTCATATTTAAGAGATCATTAATAAAGATAATGAATAAAATAGCTGAGGAAATGGAGCCCTGGGGGACGCCGACGGTGATGGGAAGGGGGCTACTGAGGCAGCCCTCAGCGCCAACCCTCACCTGCTGTTCCCTGTTACTCAGAAAACTGCGGAACCACCGCAGCGCCACTCCCCTGACTCCGGCCGCCTCAAGCTTTAAAAATAGGATTTCATGATTAACTAAATCGAATGCTTTTGTGAAATCTATATAGAGACCGGTTGTTTTATTGCTATTATTCAAACTATTGTAAACTAGATTTGAGAAATTTAAAAGGGCATCTTCAGTCGATTTTCCTTTTTGGAAGCCGAACTGCTTTTGGGAGAAAAAATTATTTTTATTTAGGTAATTTACTAATCTATTTATCATAAGCTTTTCTAGGATTTTTGAGAAAACGGAAAGCAAGCTAATAGGTCTGATGTTATTTAACTTTATTGAATTTTTCTTTTTGAAAATTGGTATTACGACACTCAACTTTAACATTTCTGGGAAAACTCCTTTACTGAAGCTTAAGTTAAAATATGGGTCAGTACGGGTGCAATATATAAGGCAATTCTTTTATTAGTAGAACATTAAATTATCAAAGCCGGATGATTTCTTATTTTTAAGATTAGAGATAACTTTTAAGATTTCATTATCTGTAGTTGGTTCTATGAAAAAGGAACGACACTGATGATAAAGACCAAGGCAGACAGAAGAAGGTGTATTGCAATCGGGCTGAACAACATTGATTAGATAACGATTAACTTTGTTGGCTACATTTTGGGGGTCGCACTCAATAGTACCGTCCTCCAATTCCACCTTATCAAAAATTTGATTACGGCTTTCACCAGTTAAGCTGTTGATTACTCTCCACTGCCTGGCCGGATCTCCATCAGCAATACGAATACAATTTGAATAGAAGTTTCTCTTTGTAGAATCAATTCATTTTTTAGATTGTCATAATAAGTATTATAATGGTCTCTTAAGGGTGTATCATAGGTCTTTTTTTTAATAATTTGTATAATTTCCTTCTCCTTTCTATTTTACGTAAAAGGTCTGTGGTAATCCACGGACTTATGATCTTAGCTTTTGTAAGTCTATTATTAGAATTTATAGTTTTAGAGCATTTATTAACTAGGTCCGTTAGAATAGAATGAAATCTCTCATAACTTAAATTTACATCTTCTATCTGATACACATCATTCCAATCAAGTAATTGAAGACATTCAAGGTCATTATTCCCTTTGTCAATTGATGTCTAACTTGACATTTAATTTACTGAAGGCCTATGCCGCTATATTTTAATGTATTCTATTTGTTGAGCACTATCTACAGCTTATTGTCATTTATTATTATTCCTTTTGTAAATCATTAAGATTGAACTTTGCAGCAATAACTTTTCATTATAACACTCAATCTATATTCGCAATTCAGGTATCATTAATATTACCTTTTCGATTATTGTCAGGCTTCAATGGTCATTAATGTCATTTAATTTAAATTTTGTATTTCTCTACGTTTTTATCACATGTTGTAATTATCCCAAGATCTTTCGACTCAACCTACTTACAATTGTTTTTGTATGTGGCCATCTGCCTATTATTATTTTATTATTATTAAATCTTATCTTGTTGACTCATTTGGTCTTTTATTGGCGTACTTACCACACTTCAAGCTATCAGTATTTTTATGCACAGAATTCAAAGATTTATTTGTAGATATTAATAACAACTATCATTCACAGTCCACTGCCCTAACTTTGGATTCTGTCATAAAAATTGGTCCTCCGGGCCAGATTTTTGACCCAGTGTTTACCTAGGATAATTGTTAATTGGACCAATTGGATAAAAATTGGTCCTCCAGCCCGTTCATTTTTGATCTAGTGTTTACCAAGGATAATTGTTAATTTTTATTACCCATTTCTTGGTCCATTGAACCTTAGGGTTTCAGTGACCATGTGCCTAATAGTCTAGCTTAACGCCAATGATTAGGTCCCACTCTAGAGTATATTTTATTCCATTGTACCTTTGTATGTTTATATTGTTTAATATTAAGCATTCACACACTTGTTTCAAATTTTCAGTACTGGCTGCAACTCAAAGCACGCTGCGACATGTATGCACCAGCTATCAACTATCTTGTACCCTGAGAGACTGAACCGCACTGAACTGGTCACAGACGGCTATTGCGCATTGAGAAAACAACACACGGCAAACTACACCGCCTTACGAGCTCGCTACTTGACTTGCCACACAGCAAGCTTGATACAACTTGCCTCATACGCACAAGCGTGCCTCTCTGCGTACTGGACCAGTGCCCAAAGTTGCTTATTGGCGCAGCAATCGCATTGCTACAGTGCGGTATTGTTTCATTCACTCAGGTTTTTCTGTTAATTTTTAAGCATGTCCGATCATGAGGAAGATTCACTTCCTGAGCCTTCTGCTCTTTCCAATGCAAGAGACAATTTACACCACGAAATAGATTGGTTCATAACCAGCTATAGCGATTATGTTGTGGACACTGAAGTCACTTATTATCAATTGTTGACTGTCAAAAACGAACTAGGTTCACTTAGAATTAAGTATGATAAAATCCATGAACAGTTATGAAATCAGAGTTGCAAGCACAAGACACTTCAACTCATTTTGAAATACTTAATAAGTTTATCTCCATTACCTCTAAGGCAAACGCTGCATTAATGCTTTTGAAAGCAGACAAAGCAACAATGAGGCCACTGCTGGTGCTTCCCAGTGGCCAACATCTCAAAACTCACATTTGGCAAATTTTCAGTTGCCTCAGATTCCGCTTCCACGCTTCAATGGGGAGCTTTCAAAATGGCAAGCATTCTCAAGTGCTTTTACCAATATTATTGGAAATCAGGATAATATTAATGACTCATTGAAATTTTTCTATCTTTGTCAATCACTCAGTGGTGAAGCTCTCGCTAGAGTGGAACACATTGAAGCTGACGAAAATGGTTTTCAGCTTGCATGGAACCTCTTAAGGGGGAGGTATGACAATAAGAGATTAATTGCTGCCAGGCATGTCACGGCAATTGAATCTCCTCCTACCATAAAACATAACTGTCCGCAATCATTATGGCATTCATTGACTTTTGCAAGTCCCACATTACCGCGCTCGAAGCGCTTCAACTTGGAGTCCAAATCAAGGACTTATTGTACATGCACAAATGTTGTTGCAGTTGGATACTGCTACTGTTCGAGAATGGGAAAAGAGTGTTGGTATACACAACATTCCCACCATTGATAAATTTTGGAATTTTTTGGAATCACAATGCAAAATCATGGAAGCTGTTGCTTCAAGCTCAGCTAACCATCATCAAGGAAATGTACAGCAAAGTACATCCAACTCGGTTGGTGCTCATAGCAAGCCAAAGTTCAATCAAAATCAATCGAATGTTCAAGCTAGGATGCAGGTTACTACCTCTTCTATGTCACCTTGTAGTTTTTGTAATTCTGTGGTCATTTTCCAAATCGTTGTAATGAATTATTGAAGTTGCAGGTTACTGATCATTGGAATGCTGTCCGTGACAAAAGGTTATGTTATAATTGCCTCAAGCCTTTCCACCCAATCATGTTGTTCGGACAAATCGTGTACACTTTGTAGCAAGAGTCACACACTGTTCTTCATAGGTCGTACCTCAATCACGAGACACTCAGCCTACTTCTAAGGATAAGGTAACTTCAAATGTTATTCATTCTCAATCTTTTGCTCTTTCCAAGGGTAAGAATACTGTCTTGAATTCCATCATGGTTCAGAATGCGGAAACAACTAAGCAAGCTGTTTCTCATGCAGAACAGCCTCAGAAGAACTCTCATGTCACAATGAGCTCCACCTCGTCACTGTGTTTGCAACAGCAATCAACTGTCGCCTTGTTACCTACTGCCGAAGTTTTGGTTCAATCTTCTAGTGGGGAATTTATTAAAGCAACTGCGCTTTTAGATTCTTGCTCTGATTGTAATTTGATGTCAACTAGGTTTGCTGAAAAATTGTCACTTGTTACTTTGCATTCGGACACTTTGATTCATAGTGTAGGTGAGAATAAGACCAAATCATCTATTTCTCATTCAGCTTGCTTGTCTTCATCTGATCGTTCGTGGTCGGTTGAAGAAAATTGTATTGTAGTTGATAGCATATCATCTAATGTTCCTAGTGTGAACATTGATCTTTCTAAAATTTCAATTCTGTTGAACTCAAATTAGCGGATCCATTGTTTGATCAATCTAAACCTGTAGATTTGTTACTTGGTGCTGGCATATTCGCATCTATACTTCAGCCTGGTAAATTGTATCTAGCTCAAAACGCTCCCATTCTTCAGAAAACCAGTCTAGGTTGGGTCATATTTGGTTCTTGTAAAGCTATTCGTCCTATTGCAGCACCTCGTTTGTGCCTTCCCGCTTCACCTGTGGCCGCTCCCCGTAGGGTCATGTCAAATTTTCTAACTTCAAATGATGTCTCTCATCAGTTAGAGAAATCAGTTCAGGTATCAGTTCAGGAAATCAGTTCTCAATCAGTTCAGGTATTGGCTACTACTTCTTCTCGTAATGATGTTATCTCAGGCATAATCAATAGTTGCTCAACTTATCACAAAATTGTTCGTACAACAGCATATGTTCTACGGTTCATTCATAATTGTAGGAAACAAAATTCAGTCACTCCGCGCGTTGGTCAATTAGCTATCTCTGAAATTTCAGAAGCTGAAAATTGTATCTTCAAATCCATTCAAGAAGAGGCCTTCTCTGCTGAACTTAAAGCATTGCGTCAAAATAAGGAGCTATTGCCTAATAGCTCTATTAAAGCCTTGTCACCATTCATTCACTCAGATTCACTGCTCAGAGTTGGTGGACGTTTGCAAAATGCAAATGCCTCATTTGATTATAAACATCAAATATTGTTGCCCAGCAATCACGAGTTCACTCGTGCATTGATTGTTGCTCACCATTGTCGTCTAAGTCATGCTGGTGTGCAGGCCACCATGGCCAGTGTAAGACAACGATTTTGGTTTCCTCCACCTGTTGCACCATCAAAAGTGTATTGCGGCATTGCATAATGTGTTTTCGTTTTTCGGCTCTTCGTTCTGAGCAAATCATGGGTAGTTTACCAGCGGCCCGCATTCAGGCTAATTTTCCCTTTTACAATTGTGGTTTGGATTACGCCGGTCCTATTTCCATTCGTGTAGGCGGCCCCAAATCTCGTACTTTTTCTCCACCACTTTTCAGAAAAAAGACCCATTCCTCCACCACTCTTCAGAAAAAAGGCAAATGGCTAAACAATTGTGAAAATTTGAAGGTCGGTACGGTTGTCATCTTGAAGGATCCTGGTTCCGCGCAGTCCACTTGGAAGCTGGCGCGCATTACTGAAGTTCATCCCGGTAAGGACGACAAGGTTCGAGTTGTCACTGTTCTCACTCCCTCTGGCACTTTTAAGAGAGCTATTTCGAGTTTAGCACCTCTTCCCATTGATGAGGATTCTAGTTAATCCCCTTGCTCTTATGGTTCATTTTGTATTTTTAGGTTTCATTTTTTTTTCCCCTGGTCTCACATGGGGCCCAGTTTTCAATTTCCAATTGCCTTGCCAGATTTCACATATTTCTTATTTTTTCTTATTGTGCCATACCCCCATATGACACAAGGGGCCCAGTTTATGTTAAATCTGACAAAGCATTTATTGGAACGGTTCCACTTGTTACTCGTTCCGTTACTACGTAGACATCATGTCGTCATTTTCCATCTGCGCTGTCTGGTGACGTCACAGTCACGGTTCTACGGCACTGCTTTAATCAAGTTGGTTTCCTATATTATTCACATTATTCGTCGTGTTATTTGCCGTTGCAATTTTAATATTTGTACTATTCGATTTTTTGGAATTTATTTTGTTGTTAGGCATCTTACTTTCTAGATATTTGCTACTTTTTCACCAAACGTTTGTAAACGTTTCACGTCCGTGGCTGACATTTCCGCCTTCCCTTTTTGTTGCTAGTGCCTTTAGCTAGCCTCTTGTCTTTCAATGGAGTCTAGTCGGTGTGTGCACATCTCGCGCCTGGTCTAAACTTTTCATCCAATTTCATCTGATCTATGGAACGTTTTTAAAAGTGAATTATCCTTCCGAATTTATTCATTTATTCTACTCTTCAATTGTGATTCAATTATTCATCGATTTCTTCACTTATTTACTCTGATAAACTTTGTCAAAATTGCAACCTCGTGTGGGCGTTTTTCACTATTCATCTGATCTATGGAACGTTTTTAAAGTGTGAATTATTCTTTCAAATTAATTCGTTTATTCTATTCTTCAATTGTGATTCATTATTCATCGATTTCTCACTTATACTCTGATAAACTTTGTCAAAATTGCAACCTCGTGTGGGTGTTTATCGCTATTTATCTGATCTACGGAATGTTTTTAAAGTGTGAATTACTCCTCAAATTAATTCGTTTATTCTATTCTTCAATTGTGATTCAATTATCCATTGATTTCTCCACTTATTTACTCTGATAATATTGTCAAAATTGCAACCTTGTGTGGGCGTTTATCGCTATTTATCTGATCTACGGAACGTTTTTAAAGTGTGATTACTCCTTCAAATTAATTTGTTTATTCTATTCTTCAATTGTGATTCAATATTCATCGATTTCTTCACTTATTTACTCTGATAAACTTTGTCAAAATTGCAACCTCGTGTGGGTGTTTATCGCTATTTATCTGATCTACGGAATGTTTTTAAAGTGTGATTACTCCATCAATTAATTCGTTTATTCTATTCTTCAATTGTGATTCAATTATCCATTGATTTCTCCACTTATTCTCTGATAAATATTGTCAAAATTGCAACCTTGTGTGGGCGTTTATCGCTATTTATCTGATCTACGGAACGTTTTTAAAGTGTGAATTACTCCTTCAAATTAATTTGTTTATTCTATTCTTCAATTGTGATTCATCTATTCATCGATTCCTCCGCATATTTACGCTGATAAACTTTGTCAAGTTCACAACCTCGTGTGGGCTTCAATTGCCATTCTTCTAACAATTGGCTTCACCTTGTGTAACTCAAACTTTCAAGTTCATCATCTTTACCGTTTGGAAATCATTCTAAAATTCCACAACTTAAAGGTCGGATTATTCATTTGGAATTCTACATGCTCCTGTTCACATTTCCACTGGGGGATTTGCCTGCTGTGGTGGATGCTTCCATTCTTGTCATCGCATGGCCAGAACACATCGTCGCTTGCTGATGTCCTGTTCCTTTGGGTATTGCGGATTCCTTGCCTGTCTGCCTGGCTGCATCTCCTCTTCAAAATTTTATTCAGGTTACGTAAATCGTTCTATTCAACTTCATTTACATATGTATTACATAAATGTTTTGTTGATGTCTATCTTGACATTCAAATCACTGAAGGCCTATGCCGCCTATATAATTGTACTCAATATTAACAACTATTTTCATTGGATTTGACAGCTACCCTTGGCTTTACAAGTGATATTCTGAGGCCACTGACGCCTATTAATGTTTTGTTGATGTCTATCTTGACATTCAAATCACTGAAGGCCTATGCCACCTATATAATTGTACTCATATTAACAACATTTTCATTGGATTTGACAGCTACCCTTGGCTTTACAAGTGATATTCTGAGGCCACTGACGCCTATTAATTGTTTTGTTGATGTCTATCTTGACATTCAAATCACTGAAGGCCTATGCCGCCTATATAATTGTACTCAATATTAACAACTATTTTCATTGGATTTGACAGCTACCATTGGCTTTACAAGTGATATTCTGAGGCCACTGACGCCTATTAATTGTTTTGTTGATGTCTATCTTGACATTCAAATCACTGAAGGCCTATGCCGCCTATATAATTGTACTCAATATTAACAACTATTTTCATTGGATTTGACAGCTACCCTTGGCTTTACAAGTGATATTTTAAGGCCACTGGCGCCTATTAATTATCTATTGATGTCTATCTTGACATTCAATTCACTGAGGCCATCGACGCCTATTAATTGATCTATTGATGTCTATCTTGACATTCAATTCACTGAGGCCACCGACGCCTATTAATGATCTATTGATGTCTATCTTGACATTCAATTCACTGAGGCCACCAACGCCTATTAATTGTTCAATTGATGTCTAACTTGACATTTAATTTACTGAAGGCCTATGCCACCTATATTTTAATGTATTCTATTTGTTGAGCCTATTTACAGCTTATTGTCATTTATTATTATTCCCTTTGTCAATTGATGTCTAACTTGACATTTAATTTACTGAAGGCCTATGCGCCTATATTTTAATGTATTCTATTTGTTGAGCACTATCTACAGCTTATTGTCATTTATATTATTCCTTTTGTAAATCATTAAGATTGAACTTTGCAGCAATAACTTTTCATTATAACACTCAATCTATATTCGCATTCAGGTATCATTAATATTACCTTTTCGATTATTGTCAGGCTTCAATGGTCATTAATGTCATTTATTTAATTTTTGTATTTCTCTACGTTTTTTATCACATGTTGTAATTATCCCAAGATCTTTCGACTCAACCTACTTACAATTGTTTTTGTATGTGGCCATCTGCCTATTATTATTTTATTATTATTAAATCTTATCTGTTGACTCATTTGGTCTTTTATTGGCGTACTTACCACACTTCAAGCTATCAGTATTTTTATGCACAGAATTCAAAGATTTATTTGTAGATATTATAACAACTATCATTCACAGTCCACTGCCCTAACTTTGGATTCTGTCATAAAAATTGGTCCTCCGGGCCGGATTTTTGACCCAGTTTTACCTAGGATAATTGTTAATTGGACCAATTGGATAAAAATTGGTCCTCCAGCCCGTTCATTTTGATCTAGTGTTTACCTAGGATAATTGTTAATTTTTATTACCCATTCTTGGTCCATTGAACCTTAGGGTTTCAGTGACCGTGTGCCTAATAGTCTAGCTTGACGCCGATGATTAGGTCCCACTCTAGAGTATATTTTATTCCATTGTACCTTTGTATGTTTATATTGTTTAATATTAAGCATTCACACACTTGTTTCAAATTTTCAGTACTGGCTGCAACTCAAAGCACGCTGCGACGTGTATGCACCAGCTATCAACTATCTTGTACCCTGAGAGACTGAACCACACTGAACTGGTCACAGACGGCTATTGCGCATTGAGAAAACAACACACGGCAAACTACACCGCCTTACGAGCTCGCTACTTGACTTACCGCACAGCAAGCTTGATACAACTTGCCTCATACGCACAGGCGTGCCTCTCTGCGTACTGGACCAGTGCCCAAAGTTGCTTATTGGCGCAGCAATCGCATTGCTACAGTGCGGTATCGTTTCATTCACTCAGGTTTTTCTGTTAATTTTTAAGCATGTCCGATCATGAGGAAGATTCACTTCCTGAGCCTTCTGCTCTTTCCAATGCAAGAGACAATTTACACCACAAATAGATTGGTTCATAACCAGCTATAGCGATTATGTTGTGGACACTGAAGCCACTTATCATCAATTGTTGACTGTCAAAAATGAACTAGGTTCACTTAGAATTAAGTATGATAAAATCCATGAACAGTTATGAATTCAGAGTTGCAAGCACAAGACACTTCAACT
>NW_024091314.1:0-21101 GCF_014356525.2 Nilaparvata lugens | reverse complement strand
TAGTTACAAAAATTAAATTTTTGGTTCTCCGTTCCTTGCGATGTCTGTAAGGATTCTTCCAATAGGCATGATTGCAGTATTTTCTTTCAATTGAATTTATTGATAATACATAATTTTCCAAGCTGATAGGCTGAGTGCAATTGATTTGTTGATGCACTTCATAGATTCAATTTATGATTTTTAAAGTGACATTGGAATTTTTTTCATTGATTTTTGTTAGCTTCATTAGTAATTTTGGAAGCTATTCTTCCAATAAGCTAGATTTCTTGTTTCAGGATTTGTTTCAATGTATAATTCATAGCTTTTCAAGTTTGATTAATTGTTTCCATCTATTTCAATTAAACTAATCTTTCTCGAAGAAAGAGATCATCACACTAAAGACACATTATTATTTAATAATTAGTCTTTGGAAAAACAACTGAAATACTTTTTGATACGTATCATCGTTTTTCAATAAAGCATTCAAAGCTGCAATTTTCAAAAAAAGTGTTCACAATAAGAAGGTTAGAACCAAAGAAGAGGTAGAGTTTGTAATCTAATAATATTGTATGTGCTAGAACCCACTACAATGTGCATTTTCCACAATTGTTTCACATGTATTTTCATGTGATTTTCTAGAAAGTGAATATAAGATACTGTAGCTATTCTCTATCTATGAAAATTGTTTATATTGAATATAACAGGAATTATTATAAAATAAATGAAATAATAAACAGGAATAAATTGTAGAAATAAAAAAATACTGAAATTCAAAAAACATTTTTAATTTCAAATTATTATGGGGGTTATTCATCCACTCATCCATGTGTAATAAGTTAATTTATTATAGGTAATAAATTTAATTAATGCAGAAAAGTATTTGTTCATTCTCTCATTACTCACAAAGATGTAGGAAACTAGAATACAAACAAAAAATAAATATGAAATCCACTTTCAAAAATGAGCAAGCCTTTTTTTGTTCACATTCTTGAAAGAATAAGAATAAGAATCTATATTATCATAGACATTGCTAACAATGCATTGATAAATGTCAAAAATAGGTACTAGATATACATAATACAATTAATATATACAAATAATATTAGCCTACAAATATTGGTCCAGTCAATTACATGAAATTCTTGGATGTTATATAAACTTTCAGCTTTCAGTACAGTTTTCAATTTCCTTTTGAAGAATGTAAGAGGCAGTGCCTTAATTTCTAGTGGTAATGAATTGTACAGTTTAACAGATGTGTACAGAATTTTTTTGTGAAGTTGTGAACCTGAACTATTGAACTCTGATATTATTCCTATTTCTGGTTTCATATCCATGACAGTCACTATTTAATTTTAAAAAATCCAGATTACTTAACTAACACTAAATAATACATACAAAGAATAGACAGTTAATATTCCCAATTTGTGAAAAAAGGTTTACAGTGGGTCCTCATATCAACATTACAAATCAATCTAATTGCTTTCTTTTGGAGTATAAATATTTTGAGACATGAGAACTAGAGCCCCATAATAGTATACCATAGGACAGTAAACTTTGTATTTGAGAGGAATACACATTTAATAATATATTAATATCTACAGTTAACTTTAACCTTCTCAGCAAGTACAGTACCTTTGCTATTTTTTCACTAATTAATTCTGCATATGTGGTTGCCAATTAAGTTGGGATCAAGAACAATACCTAGAAATTTTAAAGGTTTAGTCCCTACTTCATTGTTTGAATTTCTATTATAGGTGAACATAATAATTACTAGCACAACAATCATTAAGGAGTAGAGAGCTATCAACTAAACAATTTTGTACACCTGCTTCGGATTTACAACTAACTTTGAGACCAAAATCATCAGCAAAGAGAAATCCTGCTTTATCAGTGCCTTCTATATTACAAATTATGTTGTTAATATATATTAGGGAGTATTGATCCAAGTATGGAGCCTTAAGGGACCCCATAATGAACCTTTCTGCCCTTAGAGAATTGACAATCTTTGTAAACAAACTGGTTGCGGTCCTTTAAATAGATTGATTTTGAATTGCAGCCATAATAAGAAAATTTTTCAAAAAGTATGTTATGCTTAACAGTATCGAAAGCTTTAGACATGTCATATGACCTAAAACTAACAGATAGACCCTTCTCCAAATCATCAACAACACTATTAATTTACTAAACTTGTTACTGCATTGCTAGTATTTCTACATGGCCTGGAAACAAATTGTTTTTTAGTAAAAATACCAAAGTTTTCAAAATTATTTGAGATCTGGTCTTGCATTTGGCCTCAAATACTTTGGATATCACAGGTACAATTGTTATTGGCCTGAAATAAGGCCTGATTATATTGGCCTGAAGTTTTTCTTATCACCTTTTTTATGTAGCCTACAGGTATTACCTTAACGTTTTTCAATACACTTGGAAAAATGCCCTTGTATACTAAACAATAATTTAAAAGGTAACTCAAAACTTCACTTATATAAGGGGCAGATATTTTAAGACCTTAGAATTAATACCATATATATCTGAAAAATTTGAATTACTAAGACTACTTATTTTCTGGTACACATAATCTGCAGTAACAGGTTGGAAAAAATGGTACATTGGGCCTATTGCACTTATTGATGTAGTGAGAGCTGAGATGTTCACTAACTGGCACATTTTCACTAATTTCCTCAACTTTTCAATGAAAAAGTTGTTAAATGAATCAGCGTTGTTATCATCATGTGAATCAATAGCTTCATTGTTGACATTTGTAAGAATTTTAACTACCTTCCATGCAGCTTGAGTTTTATTTTTTGAGTGCTCTATTTTGTTGTTGGAATAATTATTTTTGCATTCTTAATAGCAATTCTATACTCTTTCTTACAGCTTTTATATTTATCTCTAAACTGATTAGTCTTAGAAAATTTCAGTAAGCTATAATATTCATCACAACTATGTTTGAGCTTCATTAAATCAGCAGTATACCATCCATCATCCAGCTTAGGCTTACTAACTTTGAAACCTCTAAGAGGATAAGCAGCATTAACAGCTGACATATACAAATCAAAAAACTTCTTAAACTTATCATTCACATCATTAGGCTAAGCAAATACACCACACTCCAGTGTATGATACTAATTAACCTAACAAATAAATAAGTGTTGACATTGAAATCAGCACATAATATTAAATTATAGTTACATTCATAAATGGCACATAATATATCATAAAGACAGGATAGAGAGTTGTTAAAAAAACTAACATCATTATTATAGGGTCTGTACAATGACAAAACAATTATTTTTTCATTTGGAATTTCAATTGTAGCAGCTTCACAAATTATTTCTATAGAAAGTTACTTTACTATGCTTAATTCTTCTAATTTCAATCCATTAATTAAAAAAATTGCTTCTCCACTATGAATGGAATTTTTCCTTCCATAGAAGGACCCAAGTTCATAGTCAGGTATTGTGAGACAGCTACAGTCATCGTTTGTTAACCAGTGTTCAGCAACAGTAATTATCTTAGCATTAGGCTATAGTTTTATAACATAATAAGAGGGAAATATATTCTTATTTGTTTGATATACCCTGGACATTCAAAGATATAGTGTTTAGAAAAGTTTTATTAGCTGTTTATTCATCATTAGTCCTAGGCCCAGGATTGGTATTGTTTGCATATCACATAACCTAGCTACATTTGGACTGTTGTATAAATTAGAATTGGAACCGTTTTGAGCGTATAAGCCTGTGGTACTTTTCTGTAAGTTGAGTAATTCTCATTGATTAAATAAATAAATAAATATCCATTCCTATCTTTGAACCTATTAAAAGAGTTATTTATGAAAATTGCATGGCTGAAGAGGAATGATTTTAGGACTAACTTGACTTTTATGATCTAAATATTTATTTATACAATTGAGAATTTCATTGCCAATGAGCTTCTTACCAATTCTACGTATATATTATTGTATATATCCTAATAGAATAAGATTCTTGTGCAGATTTAACTTAGTTGAGCTTGTAAGTAGTGATAGAAATGAAGGAATCACATTTACGATTTTATTTCTTGTTACATTTATTTATTTCGAATCACTCAATTACATAGGTACACTCTGTGAGTAGTGATGCGGTTTACTTTTAATTTCTACTTTTGATGTGTTTTATTCTTGATTTCGTTTCAAAATGTTAATAACCTTAAAGCATTACTAAATCTCATAAGGAAATAATTGTAAAAGAAGCGAGCTAAATAGTACAAGTAATTATAATAATTCAAGTACAAGTTATAATTCTATAACTGACTTACCTTTCAAATTTGATCACTGCTTGAATAATCTTTTTGGACATTTTGACACAATCACAACATCACAAAACACAATTTCACTTTCACTCCGCACCTGCAGACAACTACAGACAGCTGACAAACAAGGACGAGACAAGAATATTCCATTCACAACAGAAAAGGCGCGAACTTCAATACATAACCTCAAATCAAGTTCAGTCTGAATAAATGGCGCGAACACTCAGACCCACGGGAGTGAACTATTATACTCCATTACACAAACGCCATCACATGATAGGTCTGTGGAGCTACTAAAGATGCTTGGACCATCTTACGCGAACGTACCAACATGAGTTGTAGAGATTTATACAAAAGACCAACTTTGTGTTAAGGAATGAACCTATATATAATATATATATATTATATATATATATATATAAATATAAATATTAATGGAATGAGTGAGAAATTTTAGGTACTTTACCACAATGGTGTCTACACTGGTTACCAACGCGGCGCATGCGCGGTTACAACGGGGTTTGCAGGCGTCACGTACCATGCAAGGAGCGTTTCGTCACAGACAAAATATACTGGCCAACAAATGTTCACCTGGACGTGCATGGCACGCTCTGTGCTTGGCTGGTGACGGAACAGTCTAATGGGTGTATTACATATCAAATGATGCAAAGAATATTTTTTTGCATGTGTCGGTATGGGCACGGTCATGGTATGATTGTTCTAGTGGGTACGAACCTCAATTCAAATTTGATATTTAGATATGTTTTTACCCAGAAACAATGCCCTAGATAGAGTATTGGTAGTGAGTTCATAAACACTATGTATACATATACAGAGTGGGTGAAAAGTCCGAGAACGGCTTAATATTTCATACACAAAGGTAATTTGATGGTGGGTGTGATTGGGAATCCTACTCAAATTGAAAAAACTACTTTCCAATGACTTTGAAAATCTGGCCTGCCATATTGAATGCAACTTCAATTTTTCAAATAGGAAGGTGGTCGTGCGATACATGATTTCGATAGGGGATTTCAAGAAAAAATCTGGTGTGGTACACCCCCCACACAACTTTCCTTGCTCATTGAACTGCAAGCATCATTCTCAAACGAGAATAATTTAGGGGAATAACATAATGACGATTGGCGGCAACATATTTGCAACTACGATCAGACTACTGTATATGGTATGTGTATATTATAATAAATTGTTTTCAGAGTACTTTTTCCTTTGTGTAAATTGTAAAATTCGATTATTTTTTTAAAAGTCGTCAAAACAGCTGTTCTACAGATGAATATCTTGACTATGACTGTGTTCTTTTTATAAACTGCTCTACCTACCTCATGCACGAGAAGGAGGTTACAAAGTCCATTTCTCAAGGATGGGGAGGACCCCCTATTAGTTTCCCA
Source organism: Nilaparvata lugens (assembly GCF_014356525.2). NCBI lineage: Eukaryota > Metazoa > Arthropoda > Insecta > Hemiptera > Delphacidae > Nilaparvata > Nilaparvata lugens. The sequence continues at coordinate 15,426 of NW_024091314.1, read as the reverse complement.
GGAAAAAGACTCATGCCAGTTGATAGAGCTGATAAATAACTATACAGGGTATGAGTTTGAAAAAAATCGTTAGAGCCGTTTTTGAGAGAATCGTGAAAAACATGGTTTTTTAGTAACTGTACTTTTCTCAAGAATATTATGGAGCTCCCGAAATTTTCCCAGAAATAAGACTCATGCCAGTTGATGGGGCTTATGAATAGCTATCCATGGTATAAATTTGAAAAAAAATCGTTGGAGCCGTTTTCGAGAAAACCGTGAAAAACATGGTTTTTTAGTTATTATCCACCATTTTTCTCATGAATATTACGGAGCTCCTAAAATTTTCCCAGAAATGAGACTCATGCCAGTTGATAGGACTTATGAATAGCGATCCATGGTATAAATTTGAAGAAAATCGTTAAAGCCGTTTTCGAGAAGACCATGGAAAACATGGTGTTTGAGTCATTATCCGCCATTTTTCTCATTAATATTACAGAGCTCCTGAGATTTTCCCAGAGATGAGACTCATGCCAGTTGATAGGACTTATGGATAGCTATCCATGGTATAAATTTGAAGAAAATCGTTAGAACCGTTTCTGAGAAAAACGTGAAAAACATGGTGTTTTCATAATTATCCGCCATCTTGAATTGAATTTTATTGAATTTCTTATTGTCGGATCCTCATGGTATGAGGACCTTAAATACGTTTACTAGGCAATATGAACATAGGCTTTACGTATGCAATTATATGAATAAATAATGGATAAATTAACTTCCATAATTAATTTTCAAGTAGAATAATAAATCAGTTCAAATTCTGATTCAGAAGCTATGAAAGTGCTCATTTAGCATAGGCTGATTATGGCGTGTAGTTCGAAGGCTCTCTCATGTGACGTCACACACCCAATTCATGTTTGCTTCAGCGACTACGCTCAAGCCGTGTCTATTATATTAATGGTCGAAGACACACACACATACACACACATACACACACACAGACCAAACCCAAAAATCATGTTTTTGGACTCAGGGGACCTTGAAACGTATAGAAAACTTGAAATTAGGGTACCTTAATTTTTTTTGGAATGCAATACTTTCCTTACCTATGGTAGTAGGGCAAGGAAAGTAAAAATGAATGACGGAAACCGCATATCGATATCTCAAACCATTTCAGAAATATTCACATTATTAATCAATACTATTCAAAGCAGAAATGAGAGAAAAAAGTATGAGAATGGCTTAGTATCTCATAAAAAGAAGTGATTCCAAGGTGGGTGTGATTGGGGATGCTACTCGAATTGAAAATACTATACTATGACAAAAATCTGGTCCGCCAGAAAGTCCATTCTCGGACTTTTCACCCGCTCTGTATAATATCTCACACTAAAATATCTCAATGGTAGCCTTCAATCTCAAGTAAGAACTAGCATTGAGAAGGCCTATACCTAATGCTTGGTTGCAGAGTCGCTACATAAAGTCACCCATAGTCAACAGAGCCATTAGTTAACGACTCACCCATAAATAGATGTTCATTGCAGAGTCGTTTGCCAGACCACTTTTAACTATGGCTCTGATAAGGCACACACATAAGTCACACTGCTGCTCATACCACTTTTTGCGTGGTATGCTTCTATCCAACTAATGTATTGGCAACGGGGAGGGAATGGGTGGCATACAGTTGTTCGCACTAACAGTTGTTTGCATCGCAATCTGTTAACAGTTGTTCGCATCGCAATTTGTGCGCGCTAGCAGTTGTGCGCAAAGTTTAGTAGTTTAGTGACGTAGGCGCTCTACCTGCCCTCTAACGGAATGCTATCATTAGAACTATGAGACTCTTTAATTTATCACAATGGTATTGGCAACGAAAACTAGACCATTATTTATACTCATATCGTATGGTGTTTATAGGTTATTTCTAGAGGCAAAAACGGTTTCGATTTAGAGGTTAAGTTCAAGTTATAAATTTACAATATTACATTATTAATGCAAGTAAATTTCATTTACTGCAACATTACTGCAGATTCACTTTAGGAAAGTAAATAGCAATTTCTCAAGTAGAAAAGTGTTAAGCTTATCTATGTTGAAAGCTGAAATGGTACAATTTTGTATCACTAAAATACTAGGTAGGCTATTACAAATTTTGTTATAAAATGAATAAATAAATAAATGAATAAGCATTATAAATAAATGAAAAGTTGCATTAGATGATAAAATTTATTATATAATTATTTTCCACAATTATGTTTCATCTGTCCATTAAAAATACTTTGTTGGAAAACACATAGCCTACCTACTTGAAAGAATACTCTTTATCTACTCTTTTAGTTTTTCATGTCATTTGCTACTTACTTTCTCATTCCATTATTAGCCTATAATTTAAAAATTCAAGTTGTCCTATCAAAGTACTATACTACATCATAAATAGAAATAAACTATGTATAATTGTTAATTATTGGGCAAACATGAGATTCTACAATAATATTTAGACAATTTGGAACTAAATTAGGAAGTTGAAAAAGTTTTGGGCAATAGCCCAAACTTATTTTTCTTTCCCGATCTTTGTATTATTTAAGCTAACCAAATAAATAATATCTACCGGTTGTTTCATGTAGGATATTGATTAAATCCAATCTCAAAATCCATAGAAGTTGACTACAATTTGCTAGCAATCAATAATCGCTTTATTGAAGACCTACTATCCACGAATGCAACATATTATTAAGACTTCCTTCAATTAAGATTTCTTAATTCTTTAGTAACTAGCAATAAAATGAGTAATGGAATATCATATAATATTTCTTAAATATAAGAACTAAGTTACCGTATACATTTCTATTACAACTGAAGTAAAATGTAGAAATTTTGTTTGATCATAATCTAGTGATTTTTAAAATCAAATACTGAATCTTCACATTAAGTTTTCAGAGAATAAAATTTTTTTTCTGCTATGCACAAACTTATATCATTGGCATACATACAAAATTTGTTATCAAGGACTCATTTTGGAAACTCCCCCTTCCCACCAATATATTTATTGTTTTTGTATTAGGCTATGTTATTGTAATATGTAAGTTACGGAAGCCTCAGCTGACGTCTTTCACTATCTCTATGGAGACAGCTAAGATTATGATATTGATTAAATAAACAATCATTCTTTGTCTGAGTTTGAATGAGACGTTTTATTCCTATCTACTTAACTGGTGCCGAAACCAAAATATTATCTAGTATTTTTAGTTGAAGTTAATAGGAATTTTGGATAGATTTTGAAAATGCCAAGGAGGAAAAAGGAAATTGCATCAAATATTGGAATTACCGGGAAAGAACCACCACTTATGGACGTGAAATGTCTCATGAATTTGATCGGATCAATTCAGGAGTTCCAAGGAGAGGTAAAAGAACTTAGTCTATTCTTGGAGAGAATGGATGCCATCCATTCTCAAATTATTGACAGTAATTTTGATGAATTAACAACTACAAACCTGCATTCGTTTTTCTTGTCTAGAATAAGTACATCAATTATGGTTGATTTGGGATTATCGTTCAGTTCATCTTGGGAGGATGTTAAAAAAGCCCTTAAAGAACGTTATGCAGGTGCAAGGAAATCAGTCTCTGCAATGGCAATGAGAGTGTTGGAATTGAATCGTGATTTGGGAGAGTCAATTGGTAGTTTTGCCAATCGGTTATCGCAATTGGTTAAAGAATTGAAATCGAAAGTTTTAGATTCGTGTAATACTAAAGAGGAAGGGGTATGGAGAAATAAAATCTATGAAGAGTTATCAATGGAAGTTTTGTTAAGAGCAGCTTCGGAGCGAGTATGTACGAGTGTGAAAATTGCAAAACCTCAGTCTTTAGAAGAGACTATTCCAGGGGTGCCCAGCCCCCCCAAGGCCAATGGCGCATGCCCCCCCCAATTCAAGTGTAATGCCCCCCCCCAATCCATGTGTAATGACCCCCCCCAAAGTACCCCAACTCCCAACTCTTTAGTTTTTAACATTAGTCAGTGTATGACAATAAAATTCACATCTTAAGGTGCTTACAGATATACGCGCCGCGAAGATGAGCAATTCACTTTTAATCAGCTGATGCCAAGCTTTTTATATCTGTATTTTACCGTTTCTGTAAAAATACAGATATAATCAGCTGATTGAAAGTGAATTGCTCATGTTCGCGGCGCGTATATCTGTACGCACCTCTACATTCTAATCTTCCAAAGGACATTATTTACCTTTGATCTTGTGAGGAATTCTTTCTGTTTTCATAATATTGTAAAAATATATACCATCGTTTCTTATCTCTTTAAAATAGAAATAAAGTATTTTTTTGATATTATTTTTGAGACTAGCAGTGCACCCGTTCTTGTTCGGGAGGACTAGAAAGAACTTCATTACACATCAGGAAAAACTACATGACACATTTTTTAATAGGATATTGAAAGATAAGTAAGGGAGGCTTTGCTTTTTAAATGTTAAGGTTACTTATAAAAAGTTGAATAATAATATCATTGATAATTCTTTATTGCAAAAGAATATTGCATAGCAATCTTGGTAAACATTCATACAAATTTGGAACGATCTTATTCATACAATATATAATGTCGGCAAGTTTAGGTATTCTAAATCCTATACTATTGAACGAGCAATTTCTGTTTAGATCTTTAGATGTTTTATGTTTAAATTTTTAGATGTTTATATGTTTGTATTTCACCGGATCTCGAAAACGGCTCTAACGATTTTCACGAAATTCAGAACATAGTAGGTTTATAATATGAAAATTCGATTACACCAGGTCTCATCCCTGGGGAAACTCGCTGAAGGACATTAAAAGAATTTATTCATCCTTGGAAAAACAGCTGATAATTTCGGCGTCTGTTGATGATGGAAGTGAGTGAGCGAGTGCATGTGTGTGGGACTGAGACAAAATTATGACTCAGCTGTTGAACTTTTGTACATAATTCAATCAGGTACTTAGTGACAGTTGTACAAAAGCCGGTTAAATTTTAATCCTGATCAATTCCAGTAGAACCAATCAGATAAGCTATCTTTTTGAGATGGTCTTCTGTGATTTGGTTCACGTGACATGAATCAGGATTAAAATTTAACATGCTTTTGTGAGAGAAATTTTTGCATTCCTCTGCGAATTAATCTCAATCCACTGTGATTAGATAGAACCTTTGTGTATGAACTATGAATATTTATTATAATTTCTTCTTTCGTAATAATTTTTATATGCTTTTGTATGCACTCTAGAATGGAGCTCGGTGCCCCGATATTTATCATGAATTGGAATAGGTTGTCACTGATGTTGTGTTGTTGGTAGTATTTACTTTTTAACATTACAGGAGTAAATAACACAAGTCGAACAAAATGTATCTTTAAATGGTTTGGTTTTTGGAATAAAGATATCATCTGAACAAGTACATTTTGTTAATTCTATCTATTAATACCAAATATCGGGGCATCGAGCTTTGCTAGTTATTTATTCATTGATAAACAGATTTATTTCATTGATAATCATTTCTTTAAAATGATTGGGGAAGTACTAACAGGCACAGCCCAAAACTGTTACTTACCCGAAGTTTGATTTATTCACTACGAAAAATATATTTCGGAAATCATCATCTGTTATTCCAAGGATGAATTATCCTTTTCATGTCCTTCATGGAGTTTTCTCAGGGATGAGACTTAGTGCAATCGAATTTTGATATCATAAACCTACTATATTCCGAATTTCGTGAAAATCGTTAGAGCCGTTTCCGAGATCCGTTAACATAAATAACCAGATAGCCAGATAACCAGATATAGAAATGGAAAAATATAAACAGATGTACATAAATTGCTCGCTATTATAATAGGATAACAACTTATAGTCCCGTCAAATGGTCGTTTTTCAGGAAACAGCCCCGAAATATTTTTTTTCGATGGTCCTATATATATTTTGGGGCGCTGAATTCTAATCTGAAATTTGCTGACACACCAGAAGGCGACTTCACCCCAAAATTTTGGATTTTTTTAAGTTTTCCATTTAATCTCGAGAGCCTTGAATTTTTCGAGAAAAAGCATTCTCTATATAATATTAAAGATAATAAATTTCCAATGAATTGAGTGGTCGCGCAGGACTACTTTTTGGATTTTATATCTGAAGTGTTCCACAAGATACGCAACTTTGAATGTGCGATAAATTTGTGATATTTTCCTCATTCTCACAGTCTGGCATATGCAACGTTGCGTATCTTGTGGAACACTTCAGATGCAAAATCCAAAAAGTGGTCGAGGTTGTGATGAATTTTCTCCTCTTTTCACTCCCATGAAATATACTTCTGTTTTCAATACCGTTCAAAAGTTACAGCCAATTGAATGATGATCTTTATTTTCTCATTTTTCTTGCGATTTTACTGTTATTAAAGAGTCTCTAAAATGAGTACAATGCATGATAGAAACTTGCGATTGGTCTTAAATGAGAGAAAATTTCATGCTCTATAAGCTGAGTTGCCCTAAATTGATATTGCATCACTGTTTATATCGAAAAACTGGCGAAACTGTGAAAATGAGAAAAATATCGCATATTTCTTGCAACAGCAAGGAAACTCAAACACAGGACCATAAAAAATTAAAATGAAGCAAAGGAAATCAGAATAATAGTGGATGATGAAGTTATAATTTATTTTTGTCAAAGATTTACCTTCAAACTCATAGGCTTAAAATTACTAAAATTCCTGCATACAAAATATTATCAATTGTGCTTATGCTTTATATTGAGTTACACTTGGCAAAATATAACATTGTAAAGGTGAGAAAAATTAACTACATTAGGATATCTCTATTTAATACCTTGATTTTTTAATCATAATTCAAAATGTTGACATAAAATATACAAAAAATCATGCCCCCCCCCCCCCAAAAATATTGATGGCGCAAATTGCGCCATGCCCCCCCCTTGTGGGCACCCCTGGACTATTCAAATTGTCAAAGATGAGGAGTCTATTGGAAAGAAGCTAGTCATAGACACTCAAATTGGAGAGTGGTTGAGAATAAGAGAAGATATTCACTTAATAGTAGAACCTCTCCTGTTTATGGTAACAGATCGAACCAGAAATGGAGAACTGATGTAAAGGGATTGGTTACTAATGGGAAAGGAAATAGAAAGGAAAGAGAAGGGAAATTAGCACGAAGCGAGTGTTGGGAGTGTAGGGAAGAAGGGCATTTTGCCAGAGAATGTCCTTACATTTATAGAAAGGAAGTTACCCCAAAAAAGAATTTTGGAAGAAGAGAAGTCAATGCTTTGAGGAGGAAGGAAAATCGCAAAAAAAATTTGGAAGGTAGTTCTGATGGAGAGAGTTTAACTCACTCCTCAGATAGTGAAATAGAAAATAGAAAATAGAAAATAGCTGTTACCGTTATGAAAGTCAATATCGAGAGAAAAATGAAAAAGACTGGCCTGAATTGAAGGAAAATAAATCAACCAAATTATCGACAAAGAAAGGTAGGAATAAAGATTGAGGATTTTGGATGAGGAATATAGGTAGCAAGGAACAAAAAGTGGATTGCAAAAAAGGAGAGCTACCTATATTTTATGTGAAGAGTTGGGATGTTTATTGCTTGTATGATACAGGATCGGACAGTACAATAATTTCGGAAGAAGCATTAATATAAATTGATCATAGTTTGAAAATAGAAGGGTGTTCTTGTGAAATGTTAACTTTGACAGGAAGAAAAGCTTTAAAAGGGGAAGTAGATTTAAATCTGTTTGGATTGATTGGTTTTAAAAAAATTATGAGAGTTCATGTATCAACAGAAATAATGAACAACAAGTATGATGTGATAATTGGTTGTGATATGATGAGAGATCTTGGAGCTGCTCCTATCAATATAAATGGTCAATGGATAATCAAGTTGGGGGATAGAAATTATAAATCGAAAAATTCAATTGCTAAAGAAAAACATTTACTAATGGGTTCCATTGTGAGAGGAAATTGTAATGAACAATTTATAGACAAGGAACAAGAAAAATTAGCATTCTATATGCTGGAAAAGTATAAGGACACTTTATATAATGAAGGAGAGAGTCTGACAACAACAGGGAGAGTTCAGCACTCAATTCAATTAAAGTCATCAAAACCAATATTTATAAAAGCCAGAAGGTATCCACATGCAATGAAAAAAATCATTAGAGAACACATTAAGGATATGCTAGAACAGGGCATTATAAAAAAGTCTATCTCTCCATTTTGTAATCCATTATGGGTTGTACCAAAAAAGTCTTCCCCTGGAGAACCGCCAAAACATAGGGTGGTTGTAGATTTCAGAGTTTTAAATGATCAAACAGAGTTGGAGAGATATCCCCTTCCAAGGCTAGAGGATATGATTGATAGAATGCACGGAGCTAAAGTTTTCAGCACTCTGGATCTAAAGTTGGGATACCATCAAATAAGAATGAATCCAAGGGACATGGAGAAGACAGCATTTAGCTTTGAGAGAGGACATTATGAATTTACAAGGATGCCTTTTGGTTTGAAAAACGCAGTACCAACGTTTCAAAGGCTGATGGATGAGTTTTTAGAAGACATAAATGAAGAAGCAATACAAATCTACATGGATGATATCATTGTGTTCAGCAAGAATCTCGAAGATCATAAAGCACATCTCACACAGTTATTTGAAAGAATAAGGAAGTTTGGCCTTAAGCTGTCAAAGGAAAAAACTAACTTGTGTCAATCTGAAGTGAAATTCATGGGTCATGTGATTTCGGAAAGTGGAGTTCGTCCTGACAGCCAGAAAATTAGTGCAATAAAAGACATTCCAATTCCAAAGAATTTGAAAGAGATAAAAACATTTTTAGGCATGGTCGGCTATTATAGAAAATTCATTCACAAATTTGCACAGATGACTGAACCATTAACAAACTTATTAAAAAGAGGTGTGAAGTTCCACATATCATCAGATGTTATCCAAGCAGTTGAAAAGTGTAAAGAAGCAATTTGTTCAACGCCTATACTTCAGTTTCCAGATCTTCAACAACCCTTTACATTAACAACAGATGCTAGTGGGGAAGCAATAGGAGGTGTACTATCCCAAAATGAGAAACCGGTTGCTTTTGCAAGCAGGAAACTTACTCCGGCCGAGAGGCGTTATAGTACAATTGAAAGGGAATTTCTTGCTATTGTATGGTGTGTTGAGAATTTTAGACCATACCTTTACGGAAATGAATTTGTGCTAAGAACAGATCACATGCCACTTTTATGGATGAATAAGCTGAAAGAAACATCCGCCAGGATAACCAAGTGGAAAGAAAAATTGGCTGTTTACTCATTCAAAATTCAACACATTAAAGGAGTAGATAATGTAGTTGCTGATTGTTTATCTCGGAATATAAATCCTTTACAAGTGAAGCAAATTAATTTGGAAGTGATGGAAAATTGCATTATAAATGATAAACGTAATCAAATAATTCTTGAAAGACAAAACTTTGGAGGTATAACAAAAACTACCCATCGTTATGGCCCAATTCATACTTATACAATTACAATTGGCCCTCAGGCGACAGATGATGAACTGAAACATACAATAAAGCAGTTGATGGTAAGGGGGAAAGTTTATTCTATATTTTCCAAGGAAAAAGATTTTATTGATAAAATTAAGAGCTTTCATAAAGATGAATGCTGGGACTCAAAAATACACTTGATAATTTGTGATAGACAAGTTAAAACAGTTGAAGATAGAAGAGAACAACAAGAAGTTGTAGAACAATATCACATTGGAAGGACCAACCATAGAGGGGAAAAGGAAACGTTGCAACACCTGAAACGGCAGTATTATTGGCTGAATATGGCCAAAACAATAAGAAATGTGCTGGGAAAGTGTGCAGCATGCAATATAGCAAAATATGACAGAAAGCCTTACAAGACGCCTCAGATGGTCACACCTACTCCCGCAAGACCAGCAGAAATAATTCAAGTTGACATTTTCTATTACAATAAACTGAAGTATCTTACTACAATCGATTGTTTTACAAGGCTTGCTTCTGCATGGATTTTAAAGAATAAAACAGCCAAGTGCATGGAACAAAATTTACTAGCATTTTTTGGGCTCTTCAATACCCCCAACATGTTGTTAATGGATAAAGGAAAAGAATTCGACAACAATCGGATCAAAAAACTTTTAGAGGAACTTGGTATCGACAGCCACTTCACTACAGTAGGACATCTGCAATCTCATGGAATGATGGAACGTTTACATAGCACGCTAACTGAACATTTGCACTTATTAGAAGTTGATAGAAACATCTGTGGGGAAGAAGCAATGGCAAGAGCTATTTTGGCATATAATAGTAGCATACATTCTTCAACAAATTTTTCACCATTTGAGTTAGTTGAACATCCAGAGGAGCATAGAGAAGTGGAGAGAAAAATCATGAACGAGAAAGTTCGGAGGACAAAAAAGTATAATTTGGAGGTGGCTGAAGACATGAATAAAATAAAAGTAGGTGACATAATCTTCAAGAAAAATCATCACAAGAGAACGAAATCGGATCATAGATTTGTTGGACCATATGAAGTGATTGATCTATTACATAGGAACCGAGTGGAGGTAAAAAAGCAACACAACAATGGACGAGGTAGACATGAAATTGTGCATTTGAGTGAGATTAGAAGATCGAAAAGGAACTATAATGAAGATGAGTAAGGAAAGATTTCCAAAATGTTTTTATTATGTTGTTTCCCATGTTTTGTTTTTATGAGTTCTATTTACATCTCTATAATAGAGATAGTAAAGACTGGAGGGGGGTAGTTACGGAAACCTCAGCTGACGTCTTTCACTATCTCTATGGAGACAGCTAAGATTATGATGTTGATTAAATAAACAATCATTCTTTGTCTGAGTTTGAATGAGACGTTTTATTCCTATTTACTTAACTTGTATTTTGGACACGATCCATCCGTGAATGCATGGGCATTTACTTTGTGAAACGAGAAGCGCTCTTAGAAAGATTATTATTATCAATGTACATTATTATTTAATTTTGTAATAATTAGAAGTTTTATTTTTATCGATAATACGGCGCATGCTCACTAACCTCTTGTTGAAACTAATGTATGGCTGGTTAACAATATAATATCTAGTATCAGGTCTGTTTTTTCAGTATCAACCTATCAAATCTAATCTACTCAAACGATTTTTCTAAAATTAATGATGAATCTTTTCATTGAGTTTTTAGAGAATTTAATATATTGTCTACTATGCACAAACTTCTATCTTCAGCATACATACAAAATTTGGTATTTTGATAGCATCGAGGACACATTTTGGTAAACACCGCCCTTCCCCCACCAATAGATTTAACCTTTGCTATTCGAGACTATTGATATTAATTCAATTATGACTATTCATTGTTATACCCTATGTATTTAGGATACGATCCATTCATGGATGCCTAGGCAACGTGTAACGAGAGCTGCTCTAAGAAAGATTATTATTAATAATATTGTACATTATTATTTAATTTAGAAATTTTCTCTTTTCAGATAATGTAGCACATGCTCACTGATCTCTTGTTGAAACTTGCTGCTGGTTAAAACTGATGTATGTCTGGTGAACAATTTATCACGTATCAGGTCAGTTTCTTCAATATCAACCTATCAGGTCTTGATAATTTTCAGTTTTTGCTATAGCAAAGTTACTAATTACTTTCAATAGGCCTACCAATTATTTAATACAATTGTATTTTTGCAATATCTTCTACTTGATCTATTACGCAGCTTCACGAATATCTGTATTTTATTTACGCCCCACTAGGGGGCTATTGCATGTGAAAATAAAACCCAATAATATTAGTAGTCAGTTGGCTATTAGAATAGGAAATAACCAGAACATTAGCTTGTATTTTATCATGCAACAGGGCCCAGAAAGTCGATGTTGGTGAATCCAAACAAATAACTAATTTTTTTTATTATGACAGTTGTTTTTTGGAATTATATGAGGACTGTATGACAGCAGTAGCAATAGTGCAAAGCGGAACCAATGTCCACGATCAATGTGTTTATCACTCAAATTATAATACTTTGTAATTTGGTTTTATCCATAAACTTGATTATTCGATGCTGGAAATAAGGATAAACTAAACTACTACCATGCGCTCGAAGAGAGCAAGCATGCAGTTGACATCATGTTCTCTCTTTACATCATCATTTCTCTATTTCATAAAACTATTTTTCAACATATTGATTCAATATAGGAATTTTTTTAAATTATTTCCAGACTAATTATTCCTTCTCGACGCAGGCCTAGCCTAATGAGGAGTGCATTTGATATTTTTATTATTGTTTATGCTTTGTAAAATGAAGTGAATAAAGATGATTTTACTTCAATATACGGTATTGCTAGATTTGCGGAAATAGCTGAAAACTGGATAATGAACCGAAAATACGATGTTTCTGGGCCACTCTGTATTTAGCACAAGGAAATTTTGCCTAAAAAAAGTGATTCTGGACTTTTCTCATGTATCCGAGTAATACATTCAAAAATTATAACTACAATATACATTGCAAGCACATCCCCTTTTTTATATCTATATTGACTGGACTAATATTAGCTTTCATCTAGAGAAATTTCCTCCTATCCTCATATAAAGACTTCTAATGATTTTTATGTAATTTTAAACTTTTCTTTACTTTCCCTTATGCTTTTTCTCTGCTATTTATGTTCCCTTCCTCACTCCCTGTTTCTCTTCCCGATTTTCTCAATAAATGTTTGATAGCAAATCCAAGTTTCATGTTATCCCATTATTATCTTCATTGTTATTCAATCATTGAACCATCGGCCTCTGCGCTCAGCTTTTTTGAACCTTGCAGGGACTTCAGTTTTAATATATTTATTCATTATACTTTAATTCATCCATTTATATATTCAATTCATTCATAAATATCTTATTCTTTTTGATGGTATTTATTCATTTTTCATTTTGTATCGTGTATGGAATTTTTCTCTAATTTTTCATTGTAATTATGTTTTTGGGACAAATAAATGAAGATTTGATTTGTTGAACTATTTTAGCACATAAATGATAAATCGTTTATTGAAAAAAATTGTACCATAATCTTGTCATATATTTTGTGTCCTTTATAAAAAAAACGTATGCTAATTTATTCTGTTGCTTTCTATTTCAGACAACAAAACATGTCACAAAGTCCGCATCGTAGTCAGCTCATCGTGTGTGTTGGTTTTCATACTGAATTTAAGAAACATTCTAATAAAAATATCAATTAATAACATTGTTATTAACGAAGACATTATACAATCTATTTTGTACTTTACAAGATACCTATAATTCTATTTGTGTTCATTTGTGCTTTAAATAACAACGTAAAATTCAAAATTGTAGTAGATACATTTCTTTGTACTCAAAATAGTGTGTGAATTAACTTATCATTTACATAACCTTTAGACTGTGTATTCCAATAATTGAGGTTTAGAACAGTTTGGGGTGAATGTCTGTTGTTTTTACCTTAATCGTATTTGTATATGAATAAATGAATAGATTATGGTAGTAATTAATTTAGTATATAATGCCCTGGGCACAATAGTGTGAAATGCGACGGGAGCGTGAAATAGTATATTTCGCACCTAGGGCCGAAAATGAGACTTTTCTGGCTCGAAATCGGTTTTCAAGTCCGAGGCCGTAGGCCGAGGACTAGAAAAGATTGAGAGCCGGAAAAACATTTTTGCCCATGGTGAGAACGTTATTTTTCGCCACACAGAAAAATAAACAATATATATATGAAAATAATTTATTGTCTATTATAAGCACTTCCAAAAGCAAAAGTGGAAGGTCATAGCTCTAGCAAATCTGAGGTAATCTGAATATCAGGAAATTGTCCAAGTATTTTTATTTTTTATTCTGATTTGTCTAAATAACCTAAAAGATTATGTTCAATTATGTAAGAGGTTGAGTTTAAACTTTTTATTCTTCCAAATGACAATAAGATGATATTATTATAAATGTTTTAATTATTGAATGATAAACACAAATAATGAAAAGTTTTTGATCAGCTGTTTTAGCACACTTGAAATTTGGCCAATCTGAATGTCAATGGAAGTTCAGGTTAGAAGTTCTATCCTACTCTGAAAATCGAATTATTTGAATAGTTTATAATAATATATATCTTATCTGTATTTTATTCATCCAAATAGAATGATAGTATATTATTGCAGAATACTTTATTGAATTCTAGAAGCATAAAATTATTCCGTTTATCCACTATGTTCCGTGATAAACGCAGTACTAGGAGGTTTGAGGTTAGATTCTATTATACTCTGAAAATTGAATTTGAATAGTTTATAATATCTCATTTGTATTTCATTCATCCAAATAAAATGATAGTATCTTATTGCAAAATACTTTATTCAATTCTAGAAGCATAAACTTATTCCGTTTCATAAACTATTTTGTAAACATGTTCACATCAAATCAGAATCAGCTGACTTCAAGGTTATTTTACAGCCCTAGGGCCGTAAAAATTTTACCGGCCTGGTCAGAAAACAATCACTTTCGGCATCCATATGACGCATGAAAACCAGCTCATAACATCCAAGTGGGGAGAAAAATTTTTTTCGCCCCACTTGGATGTAATGAGCTGGTTTACGTGCGTCATATGGAGGCCGAAAGTGATTGTTTTCTGGCCAGGCCGGTAAAATTTTTACGGCCCTAGGGCTGTAAAATAACCTTGAAGTCAGCTGATTCTGATTTGATGTGAACGTGTCTACAAAATTGTTCATGAAACAGAATAAGTTTATGCTTCTACAATTGAATAAAGTATTTTGCAATAAGATCCTATCATTCTATTTGGATTAATTAAATACAAATAACATATAATGAACTATTCAAATTCAATTTTCAGAGTATAATAGAATCTAATCTCATAGTACTGCGTTTATCACGAGACCTGATGAATGATTTTGGAACTAGGTACTTGGGCAATATCCATGGTGCTGAACATTTTTACAAATAGGCCTACTTTATGAAACGGTATCAGTTTATGCTTCTAGAATTGAATAAAGTATTCTGCAATAATATACTATCATTTTATTCGGATGAATAGAATACAGATAAGATATATATTATAAACTATTCAAATTCGATTTTCAGAGTAGGATAGAACTTTTAACCTGAACTTCCGAAGTCAACGACAACAAGCATTGTTGACGTTGACATTCAGATTGGCCAAATTTTAAGTGTGCTAAAACAGCTGATCAAAAAACTTTCTATAATTATTTGTGTTTATTTTTCAATAATTAAAACATTTATAATAATATCATCTAACAAGATTGTTGAAAATGATCGCTAGACGATTGAAAGTACTCCAGTCAGTAAGTAAAAGTTTTTAATAATAATATAATTTAATTTAATTAATATATTTAATTATATTTTAATTTGATATAATTAATTTAATTTATA